>NC_091335.1:7143480-7240980 GCF_038502225.1 Cherax quadricarinatus | reverse complement strand
TCCACAAGGCACAGTACTCACTCCCATCTTGTTTCTCATCCTCATATCTGACATAGACAAGGACGTCAGCCACAGCACCGTGTCTTCCTTTGCAGATGACACCCAAATCTGCATGACAGTGTCTTCCATTGCAGACTCTGCAAGGCTCCAGGCGGACATCAACCAAATCTTTCAATGGGCTGCAGAAAACAATATGAAGTTCAACGATGAGAAATTTCAATTACTCCAATATGGTAAACATGAGGAAATTAAAACTTCATCCGAGTACAAAACAAATTCCGGCCACAAAATAGAGCGAAAAACCAACGTCAAAGACCTGGGAGTGATCATGTCGGAGGATCTCACCTTCAAGGACCATAACATTGTATCAATCGCATCTGCTAGAAAAATGACAGGATGGTTAATGAGAACCTTCAAAACTAGGGATGCCAAGCCCATGATGACACTCTTCAGGTCGCTTGTTCTATCTAGGCTGGAATATTGCTGCACACTAACAGCACCTTTCAAGGCAGGTGAAATTGCTGACCTAGAAAATGTACAGAGAACCTTCACGGCGTGCATAATGGAGATAAAACACCTCAGTTACTAGGAGCGCTTGAAGTTCCTGAACTTGTACTCCCTGGAACGCAGGTGGAAGAGATATATGATTATATACACCTGGAAAATCCTAGAGGGACTAGTACCAAATTTGCACACGAAAATCACTCAACGAAAGCAAAAGACTCGGCAGACGATGCAACATCCCCCCAATAAAAAGCAGGGGTATCACTAGCACGTTAAGAGACAATACAATAAGTGTCAGGGGCCCGAGACTGTTCAACTGCCTCCCAGCATACATAAGGGGGATTACCAATAGACCCCTGGCTGTCTTCAAGCAGGCACTGGACAAGCACCTACAGTTGGTACCTGACCAGCCAGGCTGTGGCTCGTACATTGGATTGCATGCAGCCAGCAGTAACAGCCTGGTTGATCAGGCTCTGATCCACCATGAGGCCTGGTCACAGACCGGGCCGCAGGGGCATTGACCCCCTGGAACTCTCTCCAGGTAAACTCCAGGTAAATACTACAGTTATAAAACTGCAACATCAACACACCTCCTTCAGAGTACAGACACTGTACTTCCCACCTCCAGGACTCAAATCTAGCCTGGAGTTTACCTGGAGAGGGTTTCGGGGGTCAACGCCCAAGCAGCTCAGTCTGAGACCAGGCCTCATGGTGGATCAGGGTCTGATCAACCAGGCTGTTACTGCCAGCCGCACACTAACGTACAAACCACAGCCCGCTTGGTCAGGTACCGACTTTAGGTGCCTGTCCAGTGCCTTCTTGAAGACAGCCAGAGGTCTATTGGTAATCCTCCTTATGTATGTTGGGAGGCAGTTGAACAGTCATGGGCCCTGGACACTTATTGTGTTCTCTCAATGTACTCGTGGCGCCCCTGCTTTTCATCGGGGGAATGTTACATTTCCTGCCGAGTCTTTTGCTTTCATAGGGAGTGATTTTTGTGTGCAGGTTTGGTACTAATCCCTCCAGGACCTTCCAAGTCTGTATTATCATGCATCTCTCTCGCCTGCAGTCCAGGGAATACAGATCAAGGACCTTCAAACTCCAGGTCAACCGTTCCCAGCAATTTAGATGCCTTATCGTATTTATGTGTGCTGTGAAAGTTCTTTGTATGCTCTCCAGGTCTGCAACATAGCCAGCCCTGAAGAGGGCCATTAGTGTACAGCAGTATTCCAGCCTAGAGAGAACAAGCAATTTGAAGAGTGTCATCATAAACTTGGTGTCCCTAGTTCTGAAGGTTCTCATTATCCATCCTATCATTTTCCTGGCTGATGAGGTAGATACATTGTTGTGGTCTTCGAAGATGAGATCCTTTGGCATTATCACTCCCAGTTCCTTCACATTTCTTTTTTGCTCTATTGTATGGTTAGAATTTGTTGCATACCTTGATACATTTTTAATTTTCTCAAGTTTTCCATATCTGAGTAGTTGAAATTTCTCCTCGTTGAACTTCATACATTTTTGAGTGGCCCAATTAAGATTTGGTTGATATCCGCTTGGAGTCTTGCAGTGTCTTTGATGGAGGTCACTGCCGGGTTCCCCAAATCACTTCATAAATGTTTCCTTGCTCACACTCCAACAGCACATCAACACATGTTTATACTATCATATATTAAGCAATATAGCTAGGCCTAAAAAATGCATATACAGTACACACATTACTTACCTTAAAATATTTTAATCCTTAGCTTATAGTGAGTGGTGAATATATGTACTGTACGAAGTCTGAATAAATAAACACTGGGTATAATTGAAAACCACTGTAAAGTAAAGCACTGTAATGCAGGGCTTGCCTGTACTGGTGACACCTAAACTACTCAATGGGAAGTGGAGAAAACGTTTTCTTCCATAAGCCATGTGTATCATAAGAGGCAACTGAAATGCTGGGAGCAACGGGCTAGTAACCCCTTCTGTATACGTACATTACTAAATGTAAGAAAAATTAACACTTTCATTTCTTCCTTTAAAAGCCACCCTGCTTCGATGAGTGATGGCTGTTGTGTTATAAAAAAAAGTACTGTAAGGTATGAAGGGTGTCATGTCAACACTGGAAGCCACAACAACCATTCATGTTGTCAAACTTAGCTAACCAAATGTAGTTGTCTTCATCATCAACACTTCTGCCTGCATGAGATGCTGAAGGAAGTACACCTACCATCCGACTTATGACCTGCTCGACTTACGATGACTCGACTTACGACCGTGTTTTTTATGCCAAATTTCTGGGAAATAAACAAGTGTTTGTGTTGTACACAGTGTTTATCCTAAACCTTACAGTATAAAATACAGTACAAACAGCATAAAAAGTAAAGTAAAACATGAAATACCAAAATAAAACAATAAAATAAAGTCATTACAAAAATGTTATGTTGATATTCAGTAGTAAAGTTCGACTTACGACCGGTTTCTCGGAACCGAGCTCGGTCGTAAGTCGGATGGTAGGTGTACTTGACTTTCAGTGGGAAGATAGAAACAATGTATCCTCAGCAATGTCACCCACCCATTATTTACCAGGCTATTTTTACCATTGACAGGTGAGTGGTGGGGCTGTCATACTCACTGAGCTAACACTTGTGTTGCTATTACCTTCAAATCTCTGAATCATCACAAGAATCCTACATCATGCTTCATTATGTCTTAACACACAACATAGCCTTTGTTTAAACTTTTCTAATCACACACAGTTTCATTAATTTTGCTGTATCAGGACAAGTAGATGAGGAATGATGTAGATGACAAGTGGTTAAAAGATACTAATTACGGTATCCTTTTGATCTGTGTATCTTTTTTATTCCCTAATTAACTTTATTATATTTGTGGGGAAGTGCTTAACCCATAAGGGTCATAGTGCCAGGGGAATGGAATGTTATCTCGTGTTATCTAAGGTAAGGGAAGGGTGGCTCTACTGCCTTGGTTCAAAAGCCTTTCACTGCACCTGTAAGGTACACAGTTATATGCAAGAAGCTGAGCTTGTGTCTTTATATTCATCATCACAAAAATAGGGATAGGAACTTGTAGAATCACAGTCACACACAAACATACACATTTAAACATTGCTAAGTAAAACATTCTAAATCTTTAAAAGATAATCTTACTTCTTGGACTGTTGTTGGTGTTTGTTGTTTGAGTAAAGGAATCCCTTCAAGTTGGGTACAGATTTGGAGAGAGGAATGCGAATACCCAGAGCTGAAGTTGAAGAAGATAATGGAGCCGAGTGGTGACCCGACTCTGAGAAATCTGCAGCTGGACCGGGAACCCCAGTGGAGCCAACAGACCAGGACCCTGGACTCTGCAGTTCATCTGTGCTAGTGTTGAGAGAGCCAATATACTCCTCTGTCAGATTTGCTGCAATATTAACATAAAGATTAGTACATTAAGAAATTTTTTGGCAAATGCATGTTTCTGTACAAAAAATTATACAAGCCAAAACTGGCATTCAAGTGCTTGAAGCTTCACAGCATTTGTGAATTACAATTACCATACATAATGCAAAAAATCACTACAGTTATAAAACTGCAACATTAACACAGGTGTATTAATGTTGCAGTTTTATAATTGTAGTGTGAGCGAGCCTCTGGTAAGACAGTGATGGAGTGAATGATAATAAAAGTTTTTCTTTTTTGGGCCACCCTGCCTTGGTGGGAAACGGCCGATGTGTTAATAAAATAAAATAAAAGCTATATCTTTAGTAACTTATGTCCTCTGATAAGTACATGTAGAACTACTGTCGTATGTTTTGAGGTACCATTGACACCAAAAGATATATCCACCTAGGTTGAGTCATTTCAACCCCTCCCCCCCAAAAAAAAGAGAGGAAAAGCATTTACCATCATTGATTCAGTCACTGTCTTGCCAGTAGCATACTGACATCACAGTTCAGATGGGTCTCCAAACTGCAACATCCTTTAGCAGAATCCCTTATTGATGCCATATTGCTTTTATCAAATCACAGACATCTGTTCATGACTTGATAAAAACCATTCCATTGGCAAAATATTGTCAATAAAGGATTCCATAAAGTGCATTTGTCTCACCATCATGTGAGTATCTTATACTATTACCTATCCATAACTTTACAATACCTAGGTAGTAGGTTGGTAGACAGCAACCGCCCAGGGAGGTACTACCGTCCTGCCAAGTGAGTGTAAAACAAAAGCCTGTAATTGTTTTACATGATGGTAGGATTGCTGGTGTCTGTTTGTCTGTCTCATAAATATGCAAGATTACAGGTACATCTTGCTACTTCTACTTACACTTAGGTCACACTACACATACATATACAAGCATATATATACACACCCCTCTGGGTTTTCTGCTATTTTCTTTCTAGTTCTTGTGTTCTTGTTTATTTCCTCTTATCTCCATGAGGAAGTGGAACAGAATTCTTCCTCCGTAAGCCATGCGTGTTGTAAGAGGCAACTAAAATGCTGGGAGCAAGGGGTTAGTAACCCCTTCTCCCGTACAAATTACTGGAAGGACCTGCAGATACTTAATGAGCAGGGATGGCAAGCAACAATCAACTGGATTCCAAGCCACATCGACCTCGCTGGGAATGATGCGGCGGATGGCGCGGCGAAGTCAGCAACCCTTGAACCCCAGCCAGTGACCACCATCGCCATCAGCCGCAGGCAGGTGGACCTGTGGGCAGCCGCTGCAGCCAGGCGCCCGCTACCAGGGCCAGGCACATCGCAGAGCCGGATCTGGTACGACAGGGCGACCCGAGGGGAGCCCCCGCCGAGCATGCGGAGGCTAGACAGGAAGTTGCAGGTTGGGATCCACCGGCTGCAACTTGGCTACCCTACTGCCAGAAGACTCATCGACCGTGTGCGAGAGGAGTGCTGCTGCCATTGCAACCAGATGGTCCCCAAGCCACTAGTGCACTACCTCCTCGACTGCCCCGCGACGGTGCCACTCCGACGGAGGCACTTCCCAATGGCGCCTGGGGA
Source organism: Cherax quadricarinatus (assembly GCF_038502225.1). Lineage (NCBI taxonomy): Eukaryota > Metazoa > Arthropoda > Malacostraca > Decapoda > Parastacidae > Cherax > Cherax quadricarinatus. The sequence continues at coordinate 7,235,473 of NC_091335.1, read as the reverse complement.
CCCGAACCGAGAAGACACCGCAGCCCAGCTAGTGTACCTGGCCGTCCGTGACCTGGGAACTCTCATCCCCATCCTGGCTGCCCATTCACCGCCTTGATGACGACGCCACATACAATGAAGAGTCGTCACGACCTCTCCATCTATTAACTCTCCTACTCCTCCTTCTTTCACTCCCCTACCTCCCCTCCCCCACCACTTAAAAAAAAAAAAAAAATCCAACGGAGCCTGTACCTGTTTTCTAGGTAAAAGTCTGAACTCGCCTAGAACCCATGCCACACTACCAACAACTTGACGGGGCAACAAGTGCCCGAAGACCCTCAACCCTGGCGATGCCTGCCAATGAAGCCCAAGTGGACGCCTGCTGATGAAGACCAAGTGACGCCTGCTGATGAAGATGAGAAGCGAGATGACACTCCCCTCTGGGGAGTCGCCGCAAGAGAGAAGAAGAGGTTACCCTCCAGCCGGAGGGCCCAAGAAAGAAGACAGAAGAAAGAAGAAGATGAACGACACCCCCAACCGGGGGCCACAGCCGGGTCACCATATGGAGAAGACCCGGGACGGAAGTACCGGCAAACCTCTAATGAATGAATGAATGTACAAATTACTAAATTTAAAAAGAGAAACTTTCGTTTTTCTTTTTGGGCCACCCTGCCTTGGTGGGATACGGCCAGTTTGTTGAAAAAAAAAAAACTTTACAATATTTTACACCTTACTCTTAATTTTAGACCACCCATAACATAATGATGGGGAGGCAGAGAAAAGTTCTAGCGAATTTCCTATATCTCTGCCTATTCATTATTCTTCAGGAAGACTGGATGACATTCCTAAAAGTGATTCTACAACTGGCAAATAAGAAGCTACAAAGAGTTACAACTTAACACCATCAAATACTAATAGTCTCAAGGCCAACTGCTGGAAAGGCAGCATCGTACTGCTCTAACAGCGCTATAAGACCCTTGTGGGTTTAGCGCATAGTTTTGATGATAATAATAATGTATTATTCTAAATCAGTTCAAGCTAATTTCCAGACAATACCTACTATATCTTCCAGCATATGCAGCACACGAGTATATAAGACATATGAGACAATATTTCCAGGTAGTTGTAATGTAATGGTAAACAACTACTCAAGCCTAACCCAAAGCACAGGGTGATTTTCCAAGACTTTCTGTGGTGGGAAACAAAAAGCATACCTTACATGCCAGAAAATATGGTATATCTCTCCCAGCCTCTCATAGTACTCAAACTTGCTTAGCTGAATTAGTTTTTGACAGTGGAATGAGACCTTTAAAAAGGTTGACTATTAAATAGTTTATGCAGTACTAGATTTATCCCAGTAATAAAAATAAAAATATCATGGGATTTAAAACATATATAAACGAATACAACTTATAACTTCTGATAATTCAGAAACAGCTGCAGAGACATGAAAATGCAGATAATACAACACATTTTAATAAACAGAATTATTTTATTCATGGGAAAGCACTAAATATATAAGGGTCATCAAGTACCTGGAGAATGTGAAGTACTGTACTATAATCAGGATAAGTAACAGGAAGAGATAGCTCAAATTTCTTGGAAGAAAAGCCCTTCAATGGCCAAAGAAAAGCATTCACATTGCTAAACTCACAAACTAGTATTTAGTCACTTAGCCATAATACCAACTTACCTCATAATTTTGTAATATTTTAAACTTAAGATTTAATTTAAGTCTGCCTGAAATGCCTAGCCATGCTAAGTGTTCTAGTGGTACACTCTGTAATTATTATTTTACTACATGTAAACCACACAATAACCAAATTCTATAAACTCAGCATTGTAATCCTTATAGAGAATAAACTTTGAATTTGAATTTGAATCAAGTGTGGATAAGCATACAACCCTATAGCAAAGTCAACAATAAATATGAAGTTGTACAACAAAGTTAGTAGTAAATATGGACTCACTAGGCACATCTTGGGCTTCACCAAAAGTTTGCTTGTACAGTCTCTTAACCTTAGTGTAAGCATGCTCGTAGACCTTCCAAGCCTTGCGCAACACCCAACCCCCCTTCACGTAGGAACCAATCTCTTGCTGGAGGAATGTGAGAATGGCTAGGAGAACCTGACAGTCAGCCAGAATCACTTGCTGCTCAAGCTGAGAGCCTGGCTCGTCCCCCTGATTGAGGAAGAGCACAGAGATATCAGTGCCACAGAACATTGTTAAAGCAAGATAAAATACTATTGGTGTTCATTATTCTTTTAATGAACTTAGGTTTTTGTACTGTAATTTTTATTTCATACCAATTGCTGAAATTATAAAAGTGAATAATTAGAGATTATTATCGCAGTGTTATATTCCTAGGGAAGCACTGCACTCCCCGGGAATGGGCAGTAATCATGTGTGCTCCAAGAAAGGGAAAAGTACCTCTAGTTTCTTAGATCAAGAACCCCTTATCAGTATCAATGCACACCCTCCTTGAGGGGAATTTGCAAGAGAAAAGGGACAAAATTCTTCCCTAGCACTTGACTCTCAAGTTCTAAACTATTTCTGATATGTAATCGAGCCCTAACTCTCTTAGCCTCGTGGGAGTTATCGCTTCTCTTCTTAAAACTATTTATGGAGCCAGTCTCCACCACTTTCTCACTTAGATCATTCTACTTCCCAACCACTCTGAGACTGAAGAAATACAGTGCTTACTAACAGCCCTCTAATTCACCTGTCCCTTCACCTGTTTCCCACCGCATGTCCCTGGATGCATATGTGCACCATGACTTGAATAATGTCAAAAATGCAGTAATGTCAAAAATTATTTATCTAATATGAATGAATGTCACATCAGTAGCAAATTAACCCTACAGTTCTAGTGATTTGTAAATAAAGTACAATAAACTCTAGGATATAGTTTAATGTGTACACTTTAGCATGTAGTCGAATGTGGACTAGGACATGGTTTCTTTTACACCCAAACTGGTACACATTCTTATAGCATGACTGGTTAAAGTTTACCCTATGTATCTCCTTGAAGCAAATTTATTGACAGTGTCAAGACTACAGTACATTTAAGAGGCAAGACCACAATCTGAGAGTTGACCCCTGCAACCACAAATTGGCAAGTACACACACACATAAATACTTACTTGTTCTTGGCCATTCCTTGAGCCCAGAACAATACTTTTAACAGAGGAGAACCACCCATTCTCACCCCCGCCACATCTCCTCTCCATGCTACGCAGTGTTTCCATGCTGTGAGTCACCTTCTCTTCTTCAAATGACATGACAGCATTCTAGAATACATAGAAAATATATTTAATGCACTACTGTCATATCCTACTTTCTATATGAAGTAAATAACTAACATTCTAGCAGGGTACTCTACATGCCTTTCATTGACAACTGCTCTATTGACATACAGTGCAGTATTATATAATTCTGCAATATGCCATTTTTACGGCACAATTTTTTGAGCACGAGTTACCAGGAACATATGTCGCACAATGTACAAAAACTTAATCTATAATAAAAGAGATACAATACTGTGTACCAGAATAACAAAACCTTGCTAAAACTGGAACAAAAAACTTGTATAATACAGTATAATAGTTACAGTTCTCAAATTATTATTATTTTTTTTATTATCACACTGGCCGATTCCCACCAAGGCAGGGTGGCCTGAAAAAGAAAAACTTTCACCATCATTCACTCCATCACTGTCTCGCCAGAAGGGTGCTTTACACTACAGTTTTTAAACTGCAACATTAACACCCGTCCTTCAGAGTGCAGGCACTGTACTTCCCATCTCCAGGACTCAAGTCCGGCCTGCCGGTTTCCCTGAATCCCTTCATAAATGTTACTTTGCTCACACTCCAACAGCACGTCAAATATTAAAAACCATTTGTCTCCATTCACTCCAATCAAACACGCTCACGCATGCCTGCTGGAAGTCCAAGCCCCTTTTTGTGTGCGAGGGGCTTGGACTTCCAGCAGGCATGCGTGAGTGTGTTTGATAGGAGTGAATGGAGACAAATGGTTTTTAATACTTGACGTGCTGTTGGAGTGTGAACAAAGTAACATTTATGAAGGGATTCAGGGAAACCGGCAGGCCGGACTTGAGTCCTGGAGATGGGAAGTACAGTGCCTGCACTCTGAAGGAGGGGTGTTAATGATGCAGTTTAAAAACTGTAGTGTAAAGCACCCTTCTGGCAAGACAGTGATGGAGTGAATGATGGTGAAAGTTTTTCTTTTTTGGGCCACCCTGCCTTGGTGGGATGCGGCCGATGTGTGATAATAAAAAAAATAATAATAATTTGAGAACTGTAACTATTGTACTGTATTATACAAGTTTTTTGTTCCAGTTTTAGCAAGGTTTTGTTATTCTGGTACACAGTATTGTGTACACAGTATTGTATCTCTTTTATTATAGATTAAGTTTTTGTACATCGTGCGACATATGTTCCTGGTAACTCGTGCTCAAAAAATTACCATCACAAAACATGAGGAAAAAATCAGAAAATTCATAAGGTACATTATCCCATTGAAATACTGTACCTGATAATGTAACTGACCATAATGATATATTTACTCTACTTACATTTACATTCATCAAATACTTATATACATATGATGAATAGGCTTAAGCTTGACTGAAATGCTCTGCATAACCATAGACTTTCTGCATGCAGTCAAATGTCACTCATTTCTGTATAAATATTGTATCATGTGGGAATAAAGTTTGACTTTGATAATAAGTCCAGATGCTAACTGACAACTGCACAAGATGCTTGAATTGAGGTATCAGAAACATTAATCATTGAAAAGTGAGTACACATTTGGACAGCAAAATGAAATGAGTAAAAAAAAAAAAATTGTACATTTTGGCCAAAATAAACAGATCTCATATACCTGTATTTTATTTTTCTATGCTAGTAGTTTCTCATTTTTTAACAGCACACAACTTGACCCCCATAATTTACCATAAAGGTGAGGTAACAGTAGCCCATTGCCATGTGGAGATTGTCCTGCGTGTGATGACGGAAGAGTTCCTCTGCCTCGGTGAATCTGTTGTTAAGCATCAGCTGAATACCATCACGAGCCAATTTTGTGTACTCCTCTGGTCCCAGGCTCTGTCCACTCCCTCCCTCTCTTACTCCTACCCCTCCTTCTCCTCCTCCTCCTCCATCTCCTTTTGGTCCTCCTCCACCTCCGGTATTACTGCTTCCTCCTGCTGAACACATCTTGAAGCTGCTTTTCAAAAGTCGTCAACCCATTACTCATCCTGAAACAAGATAGTTAAACTGATGACTCTGAAAGTTTGAATCACAAGACTCATAACATGAGACAACTTACTCCAAGAACCATAGAACATCTACAGTGGAGAAAAAGGAACTAGTTCTTAAAGAGTCCAATTTAGGGTCTAGGCAGAGTGAGGTGTCTGTACCTCACCAGACTGAAACAATACAACAGATTTAAATATCCTGTATGCCTGATTTTTGCTTGCTTATTTTTTAATCAACTTACTACACTAAGTACTGTATATATACATTGTACTTTATAACTAAAAATATATAACCTTTATTTTCTAAAGTATATGGTATCTATGGCATAAAGGCTTTCAGGATTACCAGATAACCGAATACAAGTTCTGGAGGTGGAATGTACAGTGCTTGTACGCTGAAGAATATGTGTGGATGTTACAGTTCAGTGGATCATTTGAACTGAAATGTCAGTGCCAATGGTAGTGCCAAGAGGAGGGCAAGGGGGACTCTGAAGTCTCCTAAATGAAAATAACAATAAACAATGGAACTTCAAAACAAGCCTTCTAGGCTGCCTCTTCCAATCAGACTGCTACCCCTAAGCTCCTCCTAGATAGAAATTCTGGAGCTGCCCCTAGCACATCCAAAAATGCAGTCAGGGAATGAGTGATAGCAAATATTTTCATAATTTGGATCTCACTACCTTGGTGGAATAATAACAGTGTTCATGGACAAGCACTAAACCTGTCAGGGTAGTAGAGAGCTTGTGGAATGGGAGGGAAGGTGGGGATGAGGAAATAAAGTTTTATCTAAAAAAGAGGAGGATATCTAATATTCATTATTATTATTATTATTACAATCAAACTAAAGTGCTAAACCCACAAGGTCCTATTCACAGGATCAAGGTATCCCTCTGACTGTGAGGTTAACGGTTAACGCTCTCGCTTCACACGGTGAGGGCCTGGGTTCGATTCCCAGCCAGAGTAGAAACATTGGACGTGTTTCTTTCCACCTGTTGTCTATGTTCCCCATCAGTAAAATGGGTACCTGGGTGTTAGTCGACTGGTGTGGGTCGCATCCTGGGACACTGACCTAAGGAGGCCTGGTCACAGACCGGGCCGCGGGGGCGTTGACCCCCGGAACTCTCTCCAGATAAACTCCAGATAAACTCGGCAAAACTCTAGCATTAGTTTAATTTTTACAATACATACATGCAACCTACGTACATCACTGAGTACGCATTTCTTGTTCAAATTGCTATTTTGGGAGACTTAAATAAAACTCTTACATTCATTTTAGTTGAGCAGCACATCTGAGCCATCAATACTTAGTATCAAGTTGTCACATGCCTGGCAGTGTAAATCAAGATGCACATCTACCAACGGCAGATTAAGGTTAGGTTGCATCAGGTTAAATTAAGGTTTGTTCAGTGGGTTTTATACCACCTATACAATATATATCAACCGTAAATCTAACTTAACGCTGCACAATTCAAACTAAAATTAACGAAAGAGATCACTGGTCAAGCAGCTGTCTACTATTATCAATTATTAAATCGTGTAACTCCACGAGGCAGGTTTATAGCGCCAGCCCGACACATCTAGTGGAAAATTATGCACTGCATGTTAGTGGCTTTCTTTTGTGCTTAATAATATTTTAATACATGTAAACTACATTCAGTATACTGCAGAAAAGAAATAAAGCTGTACTGTGTTATATGAATAAGTTGATTTAGGTACAGGTATACAAATACAGTTACACAAATTATACATAGCAACATATGTAGATTACTTAGGATAACCTAAAAAAAAAAAAAAGTCACAGTGACTCATTTCCTTTGAGTTCCTTGTAATAACTTATTTAAGCCTTAAAAGATAAAACGGCAAAGTAAATCGTCCAAGTGAAAATCAGTCACAATAAGAGAGATACCTCGAGTATACCTGGAAAGGGTTTTGGGGGTCAACGCCCCCGTGGCCCAGTCTAAGACCAGGCTTTGATATACAAGGAATAAGGTAAACCGAGTTACTGACATTAACATTAAACAGAGGATCCACTCGCTGCTAAAAATGACGACTTGGTAGCGAAGTAAGCGCTCTAGGGAGAGTAAAGTCTATTATAAAATTTGATTGTCTATTACAAGTGAGAAAGCTCAATATTAGAGGTGGAAAAATATTATGCTGGGCATAATCACATTTCATTATGGTGAGGTGTGGCAGAAGTGACCTGTGGCAGGTGTGGGTGACCCCCCTCTGGCCTAGTAGGTGACCCCCTGGTCTGGTATGTGACCCCTGGCCTGGTGGGTGACCCCCTGACCTGGCAGGTGACCCCTGATCTGGTGGGTAACCCCCTGGCCTGGCAGGTGACCCCCCCTGGCCTGGCAGGTGACCCCCCTGGCCTGGCAGGTGACCCCCTGACCTGGCAGGTGACCCCTGATCTGGTGGGTAACCCCCTGGCCTGGCAGGTGACCCCCCTGGCCTGGCAGGTGACCCCCCCTGGCCTGGCAGGTGACCCCCCCTGGCCTGGTAGGTGATCCCTGGCCTGGTAGGTGATCCCTGGCCTGGTAGGCGAGGCAGGTGACCTCAAGCCAGGGAGGCGAGGCACGTGACCTCAGGCCTGGCAGGTGACCTCAAGCCAGGCAGGTGACCTCAAGCCAGGCAGGTGACCTCAAGCCAGGCATGTGACCTCAGGCCTGGCAGGTGACCTCAAGCCAGGCAGGTGACCTCAGGCCTGGCAGGTGACCTCAAGCCAGGCAGGTGACCTCAAGCCAGGGAGACGAAGCACGTGACCTGAAGCCAGGCTGGTGACCTCAAGCCAGGGAGGCGAGGCACGTGACCTCAGGCCTGGCAGGTGACCTCAAGCCAGGGAGACGAGGCAGGTGACCTCAAGCCAGGGAGACGAGGCAGGTGACCTCAAGCCAGGGAGACGAGGCAGGTGACCTCAAGCCAGGGAGACGAGGCAGGTGACCTCAAGCCAGGGAGACGAGGCAGGTGACCTCAAGCCAGGCAGGTGACCTCAAGCCAGGGAGGCGAGGCACGTGACCTCAGGCCTGGCAGGTGACCTCAAGCCAGGGAGACGAGGCAGGTGACCTCAAGCCAGGGAGACGAGGCAGGTGACCTCAAGCCAGGCAGGTGACCTCAAGCCAGGGAGACGAGGCACGTGACCTCAAGCCAGGGAGACGAGGCACGTGACCTCAAGTCAGGTGACCTGAAGTCAGGAAGGCGAGGGGGTTGAGGTGACCTGAGGTGAGTGAGCCTGGCAGGTGGTGTCAGGTGATGGCAGCAGGTGGTGGTGGCAGCAGGTGGTGGTGTCAGGTGGTGGCAGCCACTCTGCCTGCTGGACGGAGGTCGTCTGCTGCTGCTGATCTCACAATCAAAACAAACTGGGATGATGGTTCTATGTATTTTGTTTTTTTTCATATATAATCTCTACCCTTAGAGCGAAAGTAAAGATCTGTGGATGGTATAACAGATCGGGTTAATAACCCGTAAGGGTCAAATTACCCCATATATACCTTCATATGGAAACCAAACCTGGGGAACGCTGGTGAGACATGATCACAATGTACAAAGTACTGCTCTTATGTCTACTGATATTATGTCTACTTCTGTTAATTGTACTGCCATTATATTTGTTACTGGTATGTCTACTCTTATTATATACACGGCCATAGCAAAAACAACAGGTGGTGCCAGGATGGGTAAGTTTGACAAGTGGGGTCCCACAAGGGTCAGTACCTGGACCGGAACTTTATCTTGTGCACAGACAACATAAAACTAATGAGAATACAAATAATAGCAGACCAGGAAATACTACAGATGGATCTGAACAATCTACAGAATTACTCTAGATTCAGATTTAGATTTAATCACAGCAGTGGCTAGTTTATTGTTCCCCCCATAACCATCCTGTGGACGGTAGAGCAAGAGCATATGGATACACAAAAGGCCCAGGAGCTAGGCCCAAAAGGGTTAACAGGTGTACATATGGATTTATATCTATATATCTCCAGCTCACTTATATCTTACAAGAGCAGATGTAGCCCTGCCAGAAGACTCCTGCTGGATGTGGCAACAAGAGCAGATGTAGCCCTGCCAGAAGACTCCTGCTGGATGTGGCAACAAGAGCAGATGTAGCCCTGCCAGAAGACTCCTGCTGGATGTGGCAACAAGAGCAGATGTAGCCCTGCCAGAAGATTCCTGCTGGAGGTGGCAACAAGAGCAGATGTAGCCCTGCCAGAAGATTCCTGCTGGAGGTGGCAACAAGAGCAGATGTAGCCCTGCCAGAAGACTCCTGCTGGAAGTGGCAACAAGAGCAGATGCAGCCCTGCCAGAAGACTCCTGCTGGAGGTGGCAACAAGAACAGATGCAGCCCTGCCAGAAGACTCCTGCTGGAGGTGGCAACAAGAGCAGATGTAGCCCTGCCAGAAGACTCCTGCTGGAGGTGGCAACAAGAGCAGATGTAGCCCTGCCAGAAGACTCCTGCTGGAGGTGGCAACAAGAGCAGATGTAGCCCTGCCAGAAGACTCCTGCTGGAGGTGGCAACAAGAGCAGATGTAGCCCTGCCAGAAGACTCCTGCTGGAGGTGGTAACAAGAGCAGATGTAGCCCTGCCAGAAGACTCCTGCTGGAGGTGGTAACAAGAGCAGATGTAGCCCTGCCAGAAGACTCCTGCTGGAGGTGGTAACAAGAGCAGATGCAGCCCTGCCAGAAGACTCCTGTTTAGATCCATCAGTGTATATAACTTGTGATAACTTATTACTACCAGCTAGGTGAGAAATTTCTTCTTGAGCAGTTGCTCTAACAAGAGATTTAAGGAAGGGATTACTAGCAATGAGCTTCTTGGAAGGGACTTGCAGGTATGTGATATTAAATGAACATATCTTCCACGGAGGGGTGAAATGCTCTTGTTGCCTACAGTGATACAGTTCATGCAGGTTATAAAACTTAATGCAACTGCACGGTTTCACAATCCATTTAGATCTGTGTGTATTTACCTCTAGACACTTGGTAAGATTCATTGTGACAGTGTCTGGTTCAATTCTCAACATTCTAATACCGAGTACAGTGTTAATCTCAACAATCCTATCACTGATACTAGAAATACCAAGCTCCTTCCTCATGTTAAGATCCTTTGTAGATTTGGGACACCCAAGAATAATTCTGAGAGCTTCATTTTGCATTAACTTTCTCTAGTTAATATCAACATGGGAGCAGCATAATCAATTAAGGACCTAACATAGGTTATGTACATCATTCTCACGATTCTCACATTAGCACCATAGTTGGGGTTGTAGCCAGTAACATTACCACCATAGTTGGGGTTGTAGCCAGCAACATTAGCACCATAGTTGGGGTTGTAGCCAGTAACATTAGCACCATAGTTGGGGTTGTACCCAGTAACATTAGCACCATAGTTGGTGTTGTAGCCAGTAACATTAGCGCCATAGTTGGGGTTGTAGCCAGTAACATTAGCACCATAGTTGGTGTTGTAGCCAGTAACATTAGCACCATAGTTGGGGTTGTAGCCAGTAACATTAGCACCATAGTTGGGGTTGTAGCCAGTAACATTAGCACCATAGTTGGTGTTGTAGCCAGTAACATTAGCACCATAGTTGGGGTTGTAGCCAGTAACATTACCACCATAGTTGGGGGTTGTAGCCAGTAACATTAGCACCATAGTTGGGGTTGTAGCCAGCAACATTAGCACCATAGTTGGGGTTGTAGCCAGCAACATTAGCACCATAGTTGGGGTTGTAGCCAGCAACATTAGCACCATAGTTGGGCTTGTAGCCAGCAACATTAGCACCATAGTTGTGGTTGTAGCCAGCAACATTAGCACCATAGTTGGGGTTGTAGCCAGCAACATTAGCACCATAGTTGGGGTTGTAGCCCGCAACATTAGCACCATAGTTGGGCTTGTAGCCAGCAACATTACCACCATAGTTGGGGGTTGTAGCCAGTAACATTAGCACCATAGTTGGGGTTGTAGCCAGCAACATTAGCACCATAGTTGGGGTTGTAGCCAGTAACATTAGCACCATAGTTGGGGGTTGTAGCCAGCAACATTACCACCATAGTTGGGGTTGTAGCCAGTAACATTAGCACCATAGTTGGGGGTTGTAGCCAGCAACATTACCACCATAGTTGGGGTTGTAGCCAGTAACATTAGCACCATAGTTGTGGTTGTAGCCAGCAACATTAGCACCATAGTTGGGGGTTGTAGCCAGTAACATTACCACCATAGTTGGGGGTTGTAGCCAGTAACATTAGCACCATAGTTGGGGTTGTAGCCAGTAACATTAGCACCATAGTTGGGGTTGTAGCCAGTAACATTAGCACCATAGTTGGGGTTGTAGCCAGTAACATTAGCACCATAGTTGGGGTTGTAGCCAGTAACATTAGCACCATAGTTGTGGTTGTAGTCAGCAACATTAGCACCATAGTTGGGGTTGTAGCCAGCAACATTAGCACCATAGTTGGGGTTGTAGCCAGCAACATTAGCACCATAGTTGGGGTTGTAGCCAGCAACATTAGCACCATAGTTGGGCTTGTAGCCAGCAACATTAGCACCATAGTTGTGGTTGTAGCCAGCAACATTAGCACCATAGTTGGGGTTGTAGCCAGCAACATTAGCACCATAGTTGGGGTTGTAGCCCGCAACATTAGCACCATAGTTGGGCTTGTAGCCAGCAACATTACCACCATAGTTGGGGGTTGTAGCCAGTAACATTAGCACCATAGTTGGGGTTGTAGCCAGCAACATTAGCACCATAGTTGGGGTTGTAGCCAGTAACATTAGCACCATAGTTGGGGGTTGTAGCCAGCAACATTACCACCATAGTTGGGGTTGTAGCCAGTAACATTAGCACCATAGTTGTGGTTGTAGCCAGCAACATTAGCACCATAGTTGGGGGTTGTAGCCAGTAACATTACCACCATAGTTGGGGGTTGTAGCCAGTAACATTAGCACCATAGTTGGGGTTGTAGCCAGTAACATTAGCACCATAGTTGGGGTTGTAGCCAGTAACATTAGCACCATAGTTGGGGTTGTAGCCAGTAACATTAGTACCATAGTTGGGGTTGTAGCCAGCAACATTAGCACCATAGTTGGGGTTGTAGCCAGTAACATTAGCACCATAGTTGGGGTTGTAGCCAGTAACATTACCACCATAGTTGGGGTTGTAGCCAGCAACATTAGCACCATAGTTGGGGTTGTAGCCAGCAACATTAGCATCATAGTTGGGGTTGTAGCCAGCAACATTAGCACCATAGTTGGGGGTTGTAGCCAACAACATTAGCACCATAGTTGGGGGTTGTAGCCAGCAACATTAGCACCATAGTTGGGCTTGTAGCCAGCAACATTACCACCATAGTTGTGGTTGTAGCCAGCAACATTAGCACCATAGTTGGGGTTGTAGCCAGCAATATTAGCATCATAGTTGGGGGTTGTAGCCAGCAACATTAGGACCATAGTTGGGGTTGTAGCCAGCAACATTACCACCATAGTTGGGGTTGTAGCCAGCAACATTAGCACCATAGTTGGGGTTGTAGCCAGCAACATTAGCACCATAGTTGGGGGTTGTAGCCAGCAACATTACCACCATAGTTGGGGTTGTAGCCAGCAACATTAGCACCATAGTTGGGGTTGTAGCCAGCAACATTAGCACCATAGTTGTGGTTATAGCCAGTAACATTAGCACCATAGTTGTGGTTATAGCCAGTAACATTAGCACCATAGTTGGGCTTGTAGCCAGCAACATTACCACCATAGTTGTGGTTGTAGCCAGCAACATTAGCACCATAGTTGGGGTTGTAGCCAGTAACATTAGCACCATAGTTGGGCTTGTAGCCAGCAACATTACCACCATAGTTGTGGTTGTAGCCAGCAACATTAGCACCATAGTTGGGGTTGTAGCCAGCAACATTAGCACCATAGTTGGGGGTTGTAGCCAGTAACATTACCACCATAGTTGTGGTTGTAGCCAGCAACATTAGCACCATAGTTGGGGTTGTAGCCAGCAACGTTAGCACGATAGTTGGGGTTGTAGCCAGCAACATTAGCACCGTAGTTGGGGTTGTAGCCAGTAACATTACCACCATAGTTGTGGTTGTAGCCACCAACATTAGCACCATAGTTGTGGTTGTAGCCAGCAACATTAGCACCATAGTTGGGGTTGTAGCCAGCAACATTACCACCATAGTTGTGGTTGTAGCCAGTAACATTAGCACCATAGTTGGGGTTGTAGCCAGCAACATTAGCACCATAGTTGGGGTTGTAGCCAGCAACATTAGCACCATAGTTGGGGGTTGTAGCCAGCAACATTACCACCATAGTTGTGGTTGTAGCCAGCAACATTGCCACCATAGTTGTGGTTATAGCCAGTAACATTAGCACCATAGTTGTGGTTATAGCCAGTAACATTAGCACCATAGTTGTGGTTGTAGCCAGTAACATTAGCACCATATTTGGGGTTGTAGCCAGCAACATTAGCACCATAGTTTGGGTTGTAGCCAGCAACATTAGCACCATAGTTGGGGTTGTAGCCAGCAACATTAGCACCATAGTTGTGGTTATAGCCAGTAACATTAGCACCGTAGTTGGGGGTTGTAGCCAGCAACATTACCACCATAGTTGTGGTTATAGCCAGCAACATTATCACCATAGTTGGGGGTTGTAGCCAGTAACATTAGCACCGTAGTTGGGGGTTGTAGCCAGCAACATTAGCACCATAGTTGGGGTTGTAGCCAGCAACATTAGCACCATAGTTGTGGTTATAGCCAGTAACATTAGCACCGTAGTTGGGGTTGTAGCCAGCAACATTAGCACCATAGTTGGGGTTGTAGCCAGCAACATTACCACCATAGTTGGGGTTGTAGCCAGCAACATTAGCACCATAGTTGGGGTTGTAGCCAGTAACATTACCACCATAGTTGTGGTTATAGCCAGTAACATTAGCACCATAGTTGGGGTTGTAGCCAGTAACATTAGCACCATAGTTGGGGTTGTAGCCAGCAACATTACCACCATAGTTGGGGTTGTAGCCAGCAACATTACCACCATAGTTGGGGTTGTAGCCAGCAACATTAGCACCATAGTTGGGGTTGTAGCCAGTAACATTACCACCATAGTTGGGGGTTGTAGCCAGTAACATTAGCACCATAGTTGGGGTTGTAGCCAGTAACATTACCACCATAGTTGGGGTTGTAGCCAGCAACATTACCACCATTGTTGGGGTTGTAGCCAGCAACATTAGCACCATAGTTGTGGTTATAGCCATTAACATTAGCACCGTAGTTGGGGGTTGTAGCCAGCAACATTACCACCATAGTTGTGGTTATAGCCAGCAACATTAGCACCATAGTTGGGGGTTGTAGCCAGTAACATTAGCACCGTTGTTGGGGGTTGTAGCCAGCAACATTAGCACCATAGTTGGGGTTGTAGCCAGCAACATTAGCACCATAGTTGTGGTTATAGCCAGTAACATTAGCACCGTAGTTGGGGTTGTAGCCAGCAACATTACCACCATAGTTGGGGGTTGTAGCCAGCAACATTACCACCATAGTTGGGGTTGTAGCCAGCAACATTAGCACCATAGTTGTGGTTATAGCCAGCAACATTACCACCATAGTTGGGGTTGTAGCCAGCAACATTAGCACCATAGTTGTGGTTATAGCCAGTAACATTAGCACCGTAGTTGGGGGTTGTAGCCAGCAACATTAGCACCATAGTTGGGGTTGTAGCCAGCAACATTAGCACCATAGTTGTGGTTATAGCCAGTAACATTAGCACCGTAGTTGGGGTTGTAGCCAGCAACATTACCACCATAGTTGGGGGTTGTAGCCAGCAACATTACCACCATAGTTGGGGTTGTAGCCAGCAACATTAGCACCATAGTTGTGGTTATAGCCAGCAGCATTACCACCATAGTTGGGGTTGTAGCCAGCAACATTAGCACCATAGTTGTGGTTATAGCCAGTAACATTACCACCATAGTTGGGGTTGTAGCCAGCAACATTACCACCATAGTTGGGGGTTGTAGCCAGCAACATTACCACCATAGTTGGGGTTGTAGCCAGCAACATTAGCACCATAGTTGTGGTTATAGCCAGTAACATTAGCACCATAGTTGTGGTTGTAGCCAGTAACATTAGCACCATAGTTGGGGTTGTAGCCAGCAACATTACCACCATAGTTGGGGTTATAGCCAGCAACATTAGCACCATAGTTGTGGTTATAGCCAGCAACATTAGCACCATAGTTGTGGTTATAGCCAGTAACATTAGCACCATAGTTGTGGTTGTAGCCAGTAACATTAGCACCATAGTTGGGGTTGTAGCCAGCAACATTACCACCATAGTTGGGGTTATAGCCAGCAACAGTAGCACCATAGTTGTGGTTATAGCCAGCAACATTAGCACCATAGTTGTGGTTATAGCCAGCAACATTAGCACCATAGTTGTGGTTATAGTCAGTAACATTAGCACCATAGTTGGGGGTTGTAGCCAGCAACATTAGCACCATAGTTGTGGTTATAGCCAGTAACATTAGCACCGTAGTTGGGGTTGTAGCCAGCAACATTAGCACCATAGTTGTGGTTATAGCCAGCAACATTACCACCATAGTTGGGGTTGTAGCCAGCAACATTAGCACCATAGTTGTGGTTATAGCCAGTAACATTAGCACCGTAGTTGGGGGTTGTAGCCAGCAACATTAGCACCATAGTTGGGGTTGTAGCCAGCAACATTAGCACCATAGTTGTGGTTATAGCCAGTAACATTAGCACCGTAGTTGGGGTTGTAGCCAGCAACATTACCACCATAGTTGGGGGTTGTAGCCAGCAACATTACCACCATAGTTGGGGTTGTAGCCAGCAACATTAGCACCATAGTTGTGGTTATAGCCAGCAGCATTACCACCATAGTTGGGGTTGTAGCCAGCAACATTAGCACCATAGTTGTGGTTATAGCCAGTAACATTACCACCATAGTTGGGGTTGTAGCCAGCAACATTACCACCATAGTTGGGGGTTGTAGCCAGCAACATTACCACCATAGTTGGGGTTGTAGCCAGCAACATTAGCACCATAGTTGTGGTTATAGCCAGTAACATTAGCACCATAGTTGTGGTTGTAGCCAGTAACATTAGCACCATAGTTGGGGTTGTAGCCAGCAACATTACCACCATAGTTGGGGTTATAGCCAGCAACATTAGCACCATAGTTGTGGTTATAGCCAGCAACATTAGCACCATAGTTGTGGTTATAGCCAGTAACATTAGCACCATAGTTGTGGTTGTAGCCAGTAACATTAGCACCATAGTTGGGGTTGTAGCCAGCAACATTACCACCATAGTTGGGGTTATAGCCAGCAACATTAGCACCATAGTTGTGGTTATAGCCAGCAACATTAGCACCATAGTTGTGGTTATAGCCAGCAACATTAGCACCATAGTTGTGGTTATAGTCAGTAACATTAGCACCATAGTTGGGGGTTGTAGCCAGCAACATTAGCACCATAGTTGTGGTTATAGCCAGTAACATTAGCACCGTAGTTGGGGTTGTAGCCAGCAACATTAGCACCATAGTTGTGGTTATAGCCAGTAACATTAGCACCGTAGTTGGGGTTGTAGCCAGCAACATTAGCACCATAGTTGTGGTTATAGCCAGTAACATTAGCACCATAGTTGGGGGTTGTAGCCAGCAACATTAGCACCATAGTTGTGGTTATAGCCAGTAACATTAGCACCGTAGTTGGGGTTGTAGCCAGCAACATTAGCACCATAGTTGTGGTTATAGCCAGTAACATTAGCACCATAGTTGGGGGTTGTAGCCAGTAACATTAGCACCATAGTTGTGGTTATAGCCAGTAACATTAGCACCATAGTTGGGGTTGTAGCCAGCAACATTAGCACCATAGTTGTGGTTGTAGCCAGCAACATTAGCACCATAGTTGGGGTTGTAGCCAGTAACATTAGTACCATAGTTGGGGTTGTAGCCAGTAACATTACCACCATAGTTGGGGTTGTAGCCAGCAACATTAGTACCATAGTTGGGGATGTAGCCAGCAACATTAGCACCATAGTTGGGGTTGTAGCCAGCAACATTAGCACCATAGTTGGGGTTGTAGCCAGCAACATTAGCACCATAGTTGGGGTTGTAGCCAGCAACATTAGCACCATAGTTGGGGTTGTAGCCAGCAACATTAGCACCATAGTTGGGGTTGTAGCCAGTAACATTAGCACCATAGTTGGGGTTGTAGCCAGTAACATTAGCACCATAGTTGGGGTTGTAGCCAGTAACATTACCACCATAGTTGGGGTTGTAGCCAGTAACATTACCACCATAGTTGGGGTTGTAGCCAGTAACATTACCACCATAGTTGGGGTTGTAGCCAGTAACATTACCACCATAGTTGGGGTTGTAGCCAGCAACATTACCACCATAGTTGGGGTTGTAAATAACAAAAAAAGGCACAATATCGTGACTGGAACAATATACAAGTAACCCGCACATGGAAGAGAGGAACTTACAACTGGAACCACTTACACAGCAAAATGATAAGAGGCAGGATAAGTAAGTAAGTAAGTAAGTAAGTTTATTCAGATATACACAAATACAGTTACATAGAATTATCATACATAGCAGCATATGTGTAGAGAACCTAGGATAACCCAAAAAAGTCAGACAGAGTGACTTATTTCTATTTATTTATTTATTTATTTCCATTAAGGATATGTCTTGCTTATTTTACTTATTACTTATAACATCCATAACTACTTGTAAGAGTATGTATGATGAATCTCACGTTTATATGTATATATATATATATATATATATATATATATATATATATATATATATATATATATATATATATATATATATATATATATATATATATATATATATATATATTATTGTAAAAATTGTGCTATAATATTAATTATTTAAATTTGAAGTACGTGTAGTATGTTAAGGCCGGTAAGTATAAGTTAGTTAAGTGTTGATTATAGTGAGCTTAGTAAGACTACTAGACCATCTACATTAATAACTTCCCTAATGAACACACCAGTCATCACCAAGACTAAATAAAAGTCTAAATAAGACTAGTGTTTGATGGTGAGAGTTGAGTGAGGGTTTAGAGCACACAGTTGCAGCTGCTGGACCACCACACGTGCACCTCCAGCCTCACTCTGGTAATTGTTACATTTTGGTCTCCAGTTTGGTCTCCAGTTTGGTCTTTATCACTACAATAATGATGTGTTGATGATGGTGATTATGTGTGCTCATTAATATTGATGTTAGTAATGTAGTCACACCTGAGATATACAATACTTGAGTCTTCTACAACAACCACATGCAACACTAACATGATTTACCTATAAATATACTATATAATTATCATACATAGTGTAAATTACCTAGGATAACCCCCCCCCCAGGTCAAAGTTATTTATTTCCATTTGGGTCCTTGAATTTCTTTGGGGTCCTCAATTGGGGACCCCAAAGTTACTAACTTTTATTTGGGTTATCCTAAGTAATCTACACATATGTTACTATATATGGTGATTTATGTAACTATTTATGTATACCTGTACCTGAGTAAACTTAATTGACTTTTTTTGGTGGTTATCCTGGGTAATTTACACATATGTAAGACCATTGTCAATATTGAAAGCTTGATGTACCTAAATTAACTTATTGTTTTATCAAGGGTGAGGGAACTTATTCACCTAGCAGTAAGTAGGTACCTGGGTGTTAGTCAGCTGGTGAGGGTTGCATCCTGGGGGAGACAACTTAAAAGCTTAACATGAACAAAATCTTCTACCCAGGATAGCTCAAGAAAGTCAAGCAGTGTGGCATATTTTACACTGAGGTCTTATGGTCCTCTTACTTAGTATGTGACGTGCAGTCGTCACCTAATATTCAGTTACCTACTTATGGTTAGGTGAAGGGGGGCACCAGGCAGCATAAGGAAATATACCTAACTTTCCACTCACTCCAGAATTAATCCCAGATTGACCAAGGTTTCTGACCCTCTGGGAATTATAAACTAAATAATCTCAATGGAAATAAGTCACTTTGAATTGTGGAGTTATTTCCTAGGTAATTTACATTATGTTTGATAATTATTAAGTTTATTCAGGTACAGGTACACACAAATAGTTACATAAGTTATCATACATAGCAGTATATGTGTAGATACGTAGGATAACAAAAAAAAAGTCAAAGTGACTTATTTCCGTTGGAGTCCTAATGTGTACCTGTGCCTAAATAAACTTACTTATTCTGTGGAAGGCCTATGAAGAATAAAAGTCTATAACCTAGCTGGAATAATTATGATCAGTCCAGTATTTGGAGTGGAAACTTTAGATGATGTCTGTCTTGGACCGTCAAAGTCATGACCAAACGAGAAAATTGGAGACAATAAGAAGTTATGTGAAGAGGTGAGGAGAAAGTCAGAAAACAGGTCAGGTGAAGCAAAAACCAGAAAATAGGGTATTGAAAAGAAATACTGTACATTAAGGTACTGTATGGTTATTATTGATAAGATTCCCTGGTCCTAATTCAGCACTATTTCTTTTCAAAATCTTGCAAAATTGGTGTGCCTGTCCAGGAAACATTTATTTGTTATGGAAACTGTTATTTATTGACATGTCTGTCATAACTACAAAAGAAATTTTACTAATAAATAATCATAATAATAATGATGTGACCTGGCAGTGGTTGGTCACTAGTTGCAGCCTCACCACCACCAACCAACACTAGGACACACCTCACTGTCTTTTATCATTTAACCTGATTTAACCTAGAATGGTAAATATTGATGGAAAGATCGATGGCAGACTGGGTAGTAGTGTCAGCCAGGCAACAACCAGTTACCCCAATGGAAATAAGTCACTCTGACATTTTTGGGTTATCCCAGGTTCTCTACACATGTGCTGCTATGTATGATAATTCTATGCAACTGTATTTGTGTATACCTGAATAAACTTACTTACTTACAATGTCTCAGTCACTCACTCTCACCTTGTCATTCACTGAGTCATTACTATTCTTTTTATTGCATTATTGTGGCTGATGTGATGATAATTTCTACAGCAAAAAAGTGTTTCCTGCCCAACCACATCAATTTCAGACAATTTCATTTGTGGCCTGGTGGTTAAAGCTCTCGCTTCACATGGCAAGGGTCTGGGTTTGATTCCCAGCGAGGTTAGAAACATTGGGTGTGTTTCCACTGGTTGTCTATATTCACCCATCAATAAAATGGGTACCTGGGTGTTAGTTGACTGGTGTGGGTTGCATCCTGGGACAAAACTGACCTAATTTGCCCAAAATGCTCTGCATAACAAGCAGCTTTCTATATAGTAGTAGTATGTCACTGATGTCAGCTATGGTGTGTATACCTTGTACATGTGCTTGTACTTGTAGAAATATTATTACTTATTATATTATTATTATAAGAAGTATTGCTTAATTGGGACCAGGGAATTTTGTCAGTATTAATCTGCTGTATGTATATTAATGAAGAGCTTGTGGCTAGCAGTAAAAACCTGGTTGATCAGGCCATGTTCCATTGCAATGCTTGGTCATGGACTGGGCCACAAGGGCGTTGACCCCCGGAACACGCCCTCTAGATATACAGTGTATAGCTTTTCATTTGGATGACCATATTTATTAAAAACTTAATTATCCCTTGTTTTAAGACCCATTATTTTTATAATGGATACATAATTCTCACAGACTCTTATATTCCCCCAATGAAAAGCAGGGGTGTCACTAGCACGTTAAGAGACCATACAATAAGTGTCAGGGGCCCGAGACTGTTCAACTGCCTCCCAGCATACATACGGGGGATTACCAACAGACCCTTGGCAGTCTTCAAGCTGGCACTGGACAAGCGCCTAAAGTCAGTTCCTGACCAGCCGGGCTGTGGCTCGTACGTTGGTTTGCGTGCAGCCAGCAGTAACAGCCTGGTTGATCAGGCTCTGATCCACCAGGAGGCCTGGTCACAGACCGGGCCGTGGGGGCGTTGACCTCCGAAACTCTCTCCAGGTAAACTCCAGGTATACCATGTGAGGCTTGTTATACAAAATGTCCATGAGAACTGCTGGAAGAGGAAATAATGGGTGCATTTCCTCTTCCAGCATTAACCCGTTCACTGTTGCAACTCTCAAAATTAAGAGTGTTGACAGTGTCACAATATAAAAAAAAAAAAATCTGAAATGGTAGAAAATCTTTTTCTGAAGTAATGATACCAAAAACACAAAATTTGATGGAAAACTTATGGAATGACGCAAGAATAAAGTTAGCAGTTTGGGTACAATTTATGCATCGGGGATTTCGTTGCCCGAGTCCTATTTTAAGCCAGTTGCAATGTTCACTTCAGCTAGCTATTTTGGTATTATAACTTTTGTTCTTTAGAGTGATCATCAGAAACAGCCCATTCATCTATCAGAACTACACTACCCTTCTTTAGGAAAATTGCTAAAACTTCAAATATTTCTACCAGTTTGTGGCCCTTTTCAAGCTGCTTCCAGTCTGAAACCAAACAAAATCATCTGTACTTCAACAGTATGTCTTCTATTTTATTAGTTTTTACCAAGAAACAGTCAATGAAACTATAAAAACAAACATCCTATAAAATACCTCAAAATTACTATTTGAAACTAAATACAGTGGACCCCCGCATAACGATGGCATCGCATAGCGATTTTTCCGCATAACGATTACTTTTATCGCAAAATTTTTGCCGCGCATACCGATTAAAAACCCGCATACCGATTTTCGTCCGAGACGCGTCCAATGTGCCCTCAGCCAGCCTCACATGTGCCGCTCCGTCCCATTGTTTACCAGCCAGCCTCCGCGGTAACATCCAAGCATACACTCGGAATATTTCGTATTATTACAGTATTTTCGGTGCTGTTTCTGGAAAATAAGTGACCATGGGCCCCAAGAAAGCTTCTAGTGCCAACCCTGTGGTAAAAAGGGTGAGAATTAGTATGGAAATTAAGAAAGATTTTGAAGGGTTTGGGGCTAACCCTGAGAAGCCTATGCCAGTTGTGGAATCCATTGTGCCTACTTCAAAGATTAAGGAAATGTGTGCAGAGTGGGTTGAACTGCAAACCTTTATAGATGAAAATCACCCTGACACAGCTGTTGCAAGCCGTGCTTGTGACTATTTCAATGACAATGTTATGGCCCATTTTAGGAAAGTCTTGAAGGAACGGGAGGTACAGAGCTCTATGGACAGATTTGTTGTGCGACAGAGGTCCAGTGACTCTCAAGCTGGTCCTAGTGGCATTAAAAGAAGAAGGGAAGTAACCCCAGAAAAGGACTTGCTACCTCAAGTCCTAATGGAAGGGGATTCCCCTTCTAAACAGTAAGAAGATAATGCTCTCCCCTCCTCCCATCCCATCAATCATCACCAGATCTTCAATAAAAGTAAGTGTCATGTAATTGTGCATGCCTTTTTCAGTTTGTGTGTATTAAAATTAACATTTCATGTGGTAAAAAAAAATTTTTTTCATACTTTTGGGCGTCTTGCACGGATTAATTTTATTTCCATTATTTCTTATGGGGAAAATTCATTCGCATAACGATTATTTCGCATAACGATGAGCCCTCTTGCACGGATTAAAATCGTTAACCGGGGGTCCACTGTACAAGTTCATGCACTGCATGAAGCAGGATTTTTTATACATTGCACACTCACTGCACAGACCTGTTCTCTCATGTCTAGGCCAAAATTTACCACTCTCGGCTTATTTGAAGGAGCCGAGCTCAAAATATAGACCTACCATGAGCAATACTGATGTCGGTGATGTAGATCTACGTGAGAGACAGTGAAAGGGTTAACTAGTGTGGGTAGAAATAAGATCTTTTTTGCAGTTTTTTAAATGGCATCCCACAGTTTTGCTTTATGTATATGACAGCATTTTACTTGTATGGGTTAGAGCATAGCCCTTGAATGAGTTCGTATATTCACTCATCTTTATTCACACCATTAATACCAAGAATATATTTCAGATTGGACAGTGTTGGAGAACATGGTGGTCTTTGTGTGTGACTCATGTGGAGCATGTCTGAAGAAGAACCAAGTGGATACTCACTGGAATAGAAGATGCTTCAGTAGAACCGTCTCATGTATGGACTGTGGCAAAACATTTAGGTTAGTAATGCTAATCATACATGGGGTGTTTAATGTTTATTTTAATAGTGTTCAAATAGTTTTATATTGACAGCTTTTAATGTGGTGTAGCATAGCTAACCTGCCTTAAGTGTGTATAAGTATTTATTTTGGGTATATGTACTGTATTGCTGAGTGACTTTTTCATTTTATTGTAATTAAAATGTTGTTGGTTAGTTTTAGGTTTTATGTTTATGATACATGATATTGTATTGCATCTATTTGCAGCTTTTACATGCTAGGCAGTTAACAAGTGATCATATCTCATGTTGCACTACAAGGATAGAGTTAATCCAAGATATCATCTTTATTCCAAGATGCCCGGGATATCCCTGAGATTTTGAAATAGAAATGAAACCTAGAATCAACATGTATTGTTTTCTTGTGAGAATTTATACACTACATATACTGTATAATATATTTGTATATGCTTCATAGTGGCATGCTTTCCAGCCTTCTTATGTTTGCCCTTTATTATATTTGTCCTTATTCCATTGACTAGGTGTTTAGAAGGGTCAGTTGTCCAGAAAATTAGTACACTATAAACAGTGAACATTAAAATGGTATAAAATACCGACAGGTTGTTAGGTAAGACACATATGCAACAGTTAGGTATCTTTATTATGAAACGTTTCGCCTACACAGTAGGCTTCTTCAGTCAAGTACAGAAAAGTTGATAGAAGCAGTATTCCATAGTATGAAACTATGGAACAATGCTCTTCTCCAGACTGAGGGACTGACCACCTCAAAACTTTAAGGGTGATGGACTGATTACATCGTCTTCAAGTATCTTCTGCTTCTATCAACTTTTCTGTACTTGACTGAAGAAGCCTACTGTGTAGGCGAAACGTTTCATAATAAAGATACCTAACTGTTGCATGTGTCTTACCTAACAACCTGTCGGTATTTTATACCATTTTAATGTTCAATCTGTCAGACACTGCAACACAAGGGTATCTTGGTACAGACCTGCAATCAACTTCGACAACTTCCACTAGTGAGAGGGGCTGGATTTGAGAGGGACCTGACTTCTCAACATCTGAGTTCTTACCTCTCCTAGTGGCCTACGTCTCACCTCTTGGTGCTATAAAAAGCTCCATCCTGTCACTTCTTCTCCATATTGTTTCATACTATGGAACAATGCTCTTCTCCAGACTGAGGGACTGACCACCTCAAAACTTTAAGGGTGATGGACTGATTACATCGTCTTCAAGTATCTTCTGCTTCTATCAACTTTTCTGTACTTGACTAAAGAAGCCTACTGTGTAGGCGAAACGTTTCATAATAAAGATACCTAACTGTTGCATATGTGTCTTACCTAACAACACTATAAACAGTAATCTGGTAAATGATCAGCTCTTTAAATTTCCTTTCACTCTTTAAACAACTGAGTCTTCTGTCTAGTGTCCACTTTTGTATATTGTACATAGAAAGTGCAGATAACCAGCATTACTTGTTAAACGAATCTTGCACTGTATTTATTGTTTAGATACAGTGCTTATCTGTACTGCTGTGGTGCTACTACATGTATTGTATATTAGTGATGATTAATAGAAGGGAATATGCTGTTATATGTAAAAAGAAGAGGGACTGTATAATGGTGGCAACATTTTTGTAAAGTGTGAAGCATAAGTGGAGGCCGGAGGTAGTGGAAATGTTATGTCTGAGATCAGTGTGTAATGTGAATATTGTGCAGAGAATAAATAGAGATTAGAAGATTTGTGGTAGTATACGAGATATAATTCAGAGAGCATAGAAAGGGTTGCTAAGAAAGTTTGGTCATTTATATAGACTGGGATAAGTAGGTTGATTAAGATGATGTGTAAACCTGGAATGACTGTAAAGTAGTGTAGGGGACATGCAGGGAAGGACTGGAAGGAGTTACAATATTAAATATCCAACATGCACATGGGTGTACTTGATTGAAGTGAGTATTTTTTTTATTTGACATGCTGTAGAGCAGGGGTCCGCAACCTTTTGGAGAGAGAGGGAGAGACAGCTGTGCAATCTCTCGGAGGAAGACCTTGTTATTAAATGTAATATAAATTTTTTTTCTTGAACTCAGGGTTGCCATTAGTTTTTTAAACCAATTTTGGCCTAATTCTAGTAATACTTAACACAGTTTATGACAAATAATTAAATAAACATTACATGTGTATTACTGAATGCAGATACCTACTGTACAGTTATTTTACCACCAGACAACAAACTCAAATGAAAAACTCTAAGGAGGGAGGATACAAAGTAACTTTTGTAGGGACTGCTTAACCTTGAAGTGAACTACTGCATATATATTCCATACTAATTAGATAATTAGTAGTTAAGTTGGCGGGCCGGACAGAAACCTCACGCGGGCCAAATGTGCCCTGTGGATCAGGGATTGCTGACTCATGCTATAGAGTATAATTTGTGTGAAGGGATCTAGGAAAACTGGTTGTCCAGACTTGAGTTTTGGGAGTGATTACAGAGCCTATACTCTGAAAGATGGGTGGGAATAGAGCAGTTCAAAGGTTCATATGAATTGTGATGTCTACATATTTGTGGACAGGCAGCTTTTGATTGAACACTGGTGAACGTGTTTCCTTTTTTGGCTCTTCCTTTCCTGGTGGGAAATGGCTGATATTCTAAACAAGAATTAGTCAGCAAATTTTTGCCATTGTCTTCATTTAAAATGCCATACATTTATGCCCATAGGGAACAGGAGTATGCAAGTCATTTGAAATGTATAACTGAAGCTGAGAAGTATGGTGGGAGCCAGTATGTGGCCAAAGAGTTGAAGGGCGAGAAGAAACAGGAAGCATGGATAGCAAAAGTCAGAGAGCAAGTGGCCAAGACACACAACATGGAGCCACGTCTCAAGGAACTCCTTGACCACATCACTACCTTTACAAACATTCCTCGCAAGAAGTCAAAATTTGAGGTAAGAAAGGGATGAAAGTTTCTCCATTATAAACCATGGAAGGAGTATACCTGAAGGGTGTTCCAGGGGTCAACGCCCCAGCGGCCCGGTCCATGACCAGCTCTACAGTATTTCTATTGATGACTCTTAAACACTCATCAGCACAGTCAAAAGTCCTACTTGTATGAGACAGTATGTATGAGAAGTGACTCATGAAATCATAAAAACAAGATTGTAAACAAACCACGGTACAGGTGGGGTTAGAATCCATGGCGAGTGAGTCATAAATCTCCAGGCCAATGCATAAGCAACTGGGCCGGCTGGTTACAGTAAGATTCATCAAACTGGGGAGGTTAGCATTTCCTGCCAATGTGACCACAAATAAGGAATAAATTTATTGTGTATATACACTGATAAATCCATTTTGGTTTAGATTTACCATCTTTATACATGTAGTTTGCAACAAATGAAGATAGAGATGAATAGTACAAAATACCAACAAGATGGAAAAGTGAACACAAATACAGTATAATGCAATTTGTTATTGACGCTGTTTTACCCCACATAGTGGGTTTTATCAAGTCACAAACAGTCTGTTTGTGACTTGATAAAACCCACTGTGTGGGGTGAAACATCGTCAATAAAGATTCATGTTATACTGGATTTATGTCTATGAAAAAAGATAAATAAGTAATGAAACAATTTAAGCCATTTATATTAGGAAAATGTGACCAGTACAAATGGCTAAATATTATATTTAAAGCTGCTTTATAGTGAAGACTGTAAATGAAAAATAAAAATATTCTTGATATTTTTTAGTTAACATTGAATTATTTTTTCAGCATCTAACATTAGAGCTTTGATTCACGAAATTATAATGACACTATTGTAAAGAGCTCACTGAATGGACAAGATTCAAATCCATGGCAAGCTAGTCCTAAAATTGACAGGCTAGTGCCCTAAAGACTCCACTGTGCTGGCCTAATAAGATTCATCCTAGGTCGCTTGAGTGCTAATTTTAGGTCTAGCCTGCCATGGGTTAGAATCCTGTCCACTTCATTCGTTAGAGCTTGATATTATTCTTTGCATGCGCTTCACAGCTACAGGATAAATTAGTGCTCCTCCACTGTCTTAAATTTAGTGAGATAAAAAAGTATGTACACCTACCATCCGACTTACGACCTGCTCGACTTACGACCACTCGACTTACGACCACTCGACTTACGACCATGTTTTTTATGCCAAATTTCTGGGAAATAAACAACTATTTGTGTTGTACACAGTGTTTATCCTAAACCTTACAGTATAAAATACAGTACTAACAGCATAAAAAGTAAAGTAAAACATGAAATACCAAAACAAAACAATAAAATAAAGTCATTACAAAAATCTTTTGTTGATATTCAGTAGTAAAGTTCGACTTACGACCATTTCGACTTATGACCGGTTTCTCGGAACTGAACTTGGTCGTACGTCGGATGGTAGGTGTATTACTTTTGTAGATATAAAATTACATAAAACCTATACTATTAAGTAATTCTGCATGTTTATTTTAGTGTTCGTCGTAATTTAATACGGAACTTTGTTTTTGTTTCACCTACCAGCTACAGTTTACAGGATTAATATTTTCCAAAGTATGTTTTAATGTACATATGTAGATATATCCTAGGTAGTAGGTTGGTAGACAGCAACCATCCAGGGAGGTACTACTGTCCTGCCAAGTGAGTGTAAAACGAAAGCCTGTAATTGTTTTACATGATGGTAGGATTGCTGGTGTCCTTTTTTCTGTCTCATACACATGCAAGATTTCAAGTACATCTTGCTACTTCTACATACACTTAGGTCACACTACACATACATGTACAAGCATATATATACACACCCCTTCGGGTTTTCTTCTATTTTCTTTCTAGTTCTTGTTCTTGTTTATTTCCTCTTACTTCCATGGGGAAGTGGAACAGAATTCTTCCTCCGTAAGCCATGCATGTTGTAAGAGGCGACTAAAATGCCAGGAGCAAGGGGCTTGTAACCCCTTCTCCTGTATATATTACTAAATGTAAAAGGAGAAACTTTCGTTTTTCCTTTTGGGCCACCCTGCCTCGGTGGGATACGGGCAGTGTGTTGAAAGAAAGAAAGAAAGATGTAGATATATACAGTGGACCCCCGGTTAACGATATTTTTTCACTCCAGAAGTATGTTCAGGTGCCAGTACTGACTGAATTTGTTCCCATAAGGAATATTGTGAAGTAGATTAGTCCATTTCAGACCCCCAAACATACAGGTACAAACACACTTACATAAATACACTTACATAATTGGGCGCATTTGGAGGTGATCGTTATGTGGGGGTCCACTGTTTTTTTTTTTTTTTTTTTTTTTCAACGAGTCGGCTGTCTCCCACCGAGGCAGGGTGACCCAAAGAGAAAGAAAATCCCCAAAAAGAAAATACTTTCATCATCATTCAACACTTTCACCACACTCACACACAATCACTGTTTTTGCAGAGGTGCCCAGAATACAACAGTTTAGAAGTATATACGTATAAAAATACACAATATATCTCTCCAAGCTGCCAATATCCCAAACCCCTCCTTTAGAGTGTGGGCATTGTACTTCCCATTTCCAGGACTCAAGTCCGGTTATATAAAATAACCGGTTTCCCTGAATCCCTTCACTAAATATTACGCTGCTCACACTGCAACAGATCGTCAGGTCCCAAATACCATTTGTCTCCATTCACTCCTATCTAACACGCTCGCGCATGCTTGCTGGAAGTCCAAACCCCTCGTCCACAACACCTCCTTTACCCCCTCTCTCCAACCTTTTCGAGGACGCCCCCTACCTCGCCTTCCTTTCCCTACAGATTTATATGCTCTCCATGTCAATCTACTTTGATCCATTCTCTCTAAATGACCAAACCACCTCAACAACCCCTCTTCAGCCCTCTGACTAATACTTTTATTAACTCCACACCTTCAACTAATTTCCACACTCTGAATTTTCTGCATAATATTTACACCACACATTGCTCTTAGACAGGACATCTCCACTGTCTCCAACTACTGCCTCGCTGCAGCATTTACAACCCAAGCTTCATGTCCACATAAGAGTGTTGGTACTACTTTACTTTCATACATTCCCTTCTTTGCCTCAGTAGATAACATTATTTGCCTCCACATATACCTCAATGCACCACTCACCTTTTTTCCTTCATCAATTCTATGATTAACCTCATCCTTCATAAATCCATCTGCTGACATGTCAACTCCCAAATATCTGAAAACATTCACTTCTTCCATACTCCTCCTTTCTAATTTGATATCCAATTTTTCTTTATCTAAGCCATTTGATACTCTCATCACCTTACTTTTTTCTATGTTCGCTTTCAACTCTCTACCTTTACACACATTCCCAAATTCGTCCACTAACCTTTGCAATTTTTCTTTAGAATCTCCCATTAGCACAGTATCATCAGCAAGAAGTAACTGTGTCACTTTCCATTTTGTATTTAATTCCCCGTAATTTAATCCCACCCCTCTCCCGAACACCCTAGCATTTACTTCTTTTACAAGCCCATCTATAAATATATTAAACAACCATGGTGACATTACACATCCCTGTCTAAGACAGTGATAATATGTTCAATTTTGGTGTTTCAGAAGTTCCTGTTCAACAGCGCCAAGATCCGTAGTGGCATCCTCGTGGATAAAGCTTGGGAAGTATTCCAGTCTGCGAACAACATCCAGAGTCACAATGGTAAGGACCAGGAAGTTGAGGAACCTTCTACAACTGCACCACAGAACAATGATAACCCTGATCCCTCTACAGTGGATTGCAATGGTAACAGCAAGCTAAACAAAAGAGAGAAAAAGATGGAAAGACAAAAAAAGCAGAAAAAGAAACAAAAGAAGGATAAATCTGTAGAGAGTACCGAAGAAGCGAGTAAACCATCGAAAAGGAAATCTGAGGATGATGAAGCTTTGGAAGAAGGAGAAGGCAGAAAAAGAAAAAAGGCAATGGATTCAGCATCTCAAGATACTCAAGAAAAGAAGAAGAAAAAAAGGAAACAAGCAGATAATGATGAAAATGAAGTTTCCACACTCAATGGAGATCACATTCAAAATGGAGAAGATGAAAATTCTAATAAACTAGAGAGTATAGCAAAGCCTTCAGGTATTTTCAAGTGGAAGATGGCAATCTCTCAGATATTGGAAGATGCCCCAGAAAAGGGCATGAAAATCACCAAACTGCAGAGGAAAGTACTCTCTCTCTATTATACAGCCAACAGTGACACAACTCATGTGAAATCGGAAAATGAAGTAGCTGCTATCCTGAAAAAAAAATTGGAAACACGAAATGACAAATATATAGTTTGTAATGATCGAGTCAAGCTAAGGACTCTGAATTAAAGCATTGTCTTGATGTTTTTATAATGAAATGCATAATATTACTCTGACTAATGTTATACAGTAGTCAATTTAACCATTTCAGGGTCCAGAGGCCAAATTTCAAAGTGTACACCAAAGTCTAAGAATTAAACAAAAAAAAAATTTGTTATTTTTCTTATGAAATGGTAGAGAATCTTTTTCTGAAGGTAATAAAGCAAAAAGTACGAAATTTGATGGAAAATTGACAAAACTATGCTCGCAAATTTTGATGTGTCAGCGATATTTACAAATCAGCGATTTTGCCAACTTTGACTCCCATTTTAGGCCAATTACATTATTCCTGTCGACCAAATTCTTAGCTATTTCACTAGTATTACTTCTATCGATTGAGGACAAGAAATCGCCAAGTCAACTGTTTCAACTACAAAATAAAGTGATTGGAAATTGGTAATTTGGCCAATTTAACACAAAGTTCAAAATACGTATTCTGATTTCAAAATAGGGTCCAGAATAAACAATGTAGGTTTTCCTGGCACTAAACTAACATTTCCTCTGTTCATTAGTTATGTTTTGAGGCTTTACAAATGAATTCCATTTGGATTTTTTATTCACATAATGAATTTTTATTCAAGCCAAAAAAATGGAAGATTTACTGTTATGCAGTATTGTAATAATTGTATAAATATCATCACCACATTTGTGAATGTATATTAGACTCACCAGCTGGCGTGTATTAGACGTGTGAGGTCGTTTGTTTACTCTTGAACATCGGCAAAAATTTAACATTCTGCTACTTTGAGCTCAGTTTCAAGGCATTTCTAGTGCTAAAATCAATCAAAATCATCTGTATTTCTGTAATATGTCTTCCATTCTATCAAATGAGACCAAGAAATCGCAAATACAACTATAAAAAACATGAAAAAACACTGCAAAGTCAGTTTTAATCGAAAATCACGGTCTCGGCTTTTTTCTCTCATTATACACTGTGCTGCAGGATTTGTTTTATGTGGTGCACACATACCACAGATGTATTCTCTCATATCTAGGCCCAGATTTACCACTCACAGCTTATCAGAGTGAGCTGAGCTTATGGCGTAGATCTACGGTTTGGACCCTGAACGTAAAGCCGTAGATCTTCGGCACGGACCCTGAAAGGGTTAAGGACTACCATCAAGGACATTGCAGTCCTCCTGCAATAGATGATGACTACGCATTTTCAAAAAACTTATCTAAATTAAACAAGTTATTGGTTTTGAGTGTTCAAATAATAGCTTCTATAAATTTACACAATTTGTGAGTCTTTTTTAAGATGAATTTATTTGCTTTTGAATATGGTATTGTATCTTTTTTTAATCCTTAAAACTTTACAGGTTTCACAGTTAATAATTTGGGTAGGGTCACAATCACTCCTGGGTGAATGAGTATATCCATATATATCATAAGGTATATATAGGTTTTTGATTACATGTATATACATCTCTGCTATATAATGGATCCAGGGATGGCTATTCTCCCCGATAGTCTGGTCTTAGACAAAATTTCCTAAATTTGAAAGGAAATTTTACAAGAATAAGAATTTCCTTTTAACACACTGGCCAACTTCTACCAAGGTAGGGCAACCTGAAAATGAAGAAACACTTACCATGTCTCACTCCATTACCATCGTCTTGCCAGAGGCGCATCGACATCACAGCTCTGATAACCCTCCAGATTGCAATATCTCCACCCTTCCTTCAGAGTACAAGCACTGCTTCCCACCTCCATCACTCAGGTCTGGTTAGCCGGTTTCCCTGAATCTCTTAATACACTAACCCAAAAATTTGGAATGGAAGGTAGGTGACATTTCAGGTTCATTCTGGGTCATTGTCCAGAGGCGAGTGAAAAAGATATGGGAAAAGAGCAAATAATTCAGGTCTGGATAGAAAGATGAGACGGTTAAGATAAGTAAAATCACACATTTTTAAGAAGAGAGCATTTTACAATGTATTTTACTGGCAGTGGTAAGCATCTACAGAAACAAAATTGGGGCCAAAATTCAGAGATATGTTGTGTATAAGGACTGATTCAACAAGACAGTATCTGTGAAGGCTTGGGAGGGATAGCTAATTTTGGAGAAAGGTCAGCTGTTGTATGACATTGGCCACTAACATGACAAAAAACTGTTCCAGTCATGGTATTGCAACCTGTCTTGATGCTAATAAATAAATGGGCCAGTACATAAAGGCATAAGAGATTACCTGTTTGAATAGAGGATCTACCAAGTGAGCCATATAAGGTACAGTATCAGATAATCATGTCTACATTTTAGTGTACAGTGTTTACCTTAGAGGATAGGCTGGGTATCGAGGTTTTGCTGTCATGTTACTAAATTGGCTAATTTAGTAGTCATTCATATTCAAGACGACATCATGTGAACATTTATTTATAACACACAATAAACTTGTGATTTACTGCCTGTCATGTGGTGAACTGCACCTTTATACCAGAAAGAATGTGAAAGCCTACATTAGCTTTGGTATGTGTCTGTTTTGTTGGAGCTGAGTATGAAGTCTGTTAGTGGTGAGTACCAGTGCAGGGCTGGCAGGAAAAACATATACAGTGTTCACAGCAAAGGAAGCCTTTTTATTTAATACAACTTGCCTATAAGGAGGCCTGTTATAGATGGAATATTGCATTTAATAAAAGGTCTGCTTTTCCTGTGTATGTGTGTTTATTTTTTTTTCAGCACTTGTCAGTGCACTGCCTTACTATAACTACCCACGGCTGCACAGTGCTGTCTCATAATTATATATACAGTGGACCCACGGTTTACGATATTATTTCATTCCAGAAGCATGTTCAGGTGCCATTACTGAACGAATTTGTTCCCATAAGGAATATTGTGAATTAGATAAGTCCATTTCAGACCCCCAAACATACACATACAAATGCACTTACATAAATACACTTACATAATTGGTCGCAGTGGGAGCTGATCGTAAACCGGGGGTCCACTGTATTTGCAAAGTATCCACCAGTGTATACACCTATGAATAATTATCCATCCATACATCACCTGCCTTAAGCTACATTTATTATCAACATGTGATAAAATAATTATAGTCACTTAAAATTTAATAATGTTTGCTACAGATACAACTGTGTTCTGTTTTTTATTACTTTTAAATTTGTGGGAAAGTGTGAGACCCATAGCGACCATACTGCACCTCGGGAATGGGAGGTGATCAGGTTTGATTTGAGGAGAGTAGCTCCAAGTCCTTGGATCAATAGCCATTTACTCCCCCTCCTTGAAGGGATTATGTATATAAAAAAATATGTGACATGTTATCATGACAACCTGGAATATTCCTGCTGAGAACTAACTGCTTGTTGTCTTCACTTGGTGTACTAGTGAAGAGCTCTTGATCCAAGGAATTTGTGCTCATCCTCCTATTCACAGATTTAATCTAATTACCTTCAATTCTGCAAGCACTGTTTGACCCATACAGATTTATCACTTCCTTGTGAATATGTATAACTATTGTTATTATTATTATACTACATATTCATGTTAAATCTACAGGGGTGATACAGCACCTGTAAATGGGAAGTAATCAGATGTATTCTGAGGTAAGGAGGAGTAGATCCAAATCTTTGGATCAGGAGCCTTTCACCAGCATGAAGGCACCTAATTTGAAAGGAATGTTTCTGTTGGTTCCAAGTCTTTTTGCTTCCTGGCATAAACCCTTCATTTTTATCCCTCAAAATTGTTTAGTAACATAGAATATTAAATTTGGCTTACCATCTTGCTAATTACATCTAACAACACAAGCAATAACCATTGTACTGGTCTAGAAAGATGAGAGAACTCTCTCACACACACACATATGCAGTATGTATATACATGGCTGTTAAAGCAGCTCCACATCCATTATATCCAACAGGTAACCTGTGACGTCAAATGCAAAACCTCGATTGACATTTAGTCTCTTTAGCCTTATCACCTGATCCCAGAGTTTAGAAATTTAAAATTGACTTGGTAAGCAAACTTAGTTTTGCTTATTAGTGTAGGCATTCACAGGACTGAACGTGTGTCGTAATGCTGTATAGCCCTTGTGGCTTAGCGCTTCTTTTTTATTATAATAATAATAATAATGGTGTGTCGTAAGAGATGAATTGGTTGCGAGAATTTACCGGCATTAATTTTTGTCCTTGCCGGTACCCAATACCTTGGTATTGTCTTTGTTGGTTTAAGGTTTAAAAATTACCGTTATTTCCATGAATAATTCTGCATTTTATTTGCAAAAATCTCTAGAAATTAAAGAAAATTAATGTTTGATATCCTTTGTACAATTGTATAGTGTATCAAAAATAATATAACATCAATCAGTGTTGTATAAAAAGAATAGTATTAGGATTTCTTTTTGATGTTATTTGAATATTCCACTTCTACCACCCTATCTTTTATATTTTCACAAATATTATGTAATATGGCACATAAGGCTTGAAAGATAGATATGGAGTATACAGTACATGAAGTCTGAGGGATACACTACAAGTACATAGTTCCAGTGCACATACCCAGAATACAACAATTACCCCTCTGACCTGTAGCATTGAGTTGCTCGAACAGAAAACTAGCTGTCCTGGGATCCTTAGTTACCCTGGAGTATATTTGGAGAGGGTTTCAGGGGTCAACGCCCCTGCGGTGTGGTCTGTGACCAGGTCTCACTGGATCGGCCTGATCAACCAGGCTTTTTCTGTTAGCTTAACACAAACTGACGTACGAACCACAGCCCAGCTGGTTAGTACTGACTTTGGGTACCTGTCCAGCACCTTCTTGAATACAACCAGGAGTTTGAAGAGTCTTTTTGCCTGGCTCCTCGAGGAACTTGGATACGTACAGGCTTTCTCCATGGGCTGAGGGTATCTGAACCTGTAGAAACAAACATATGATCTGAAAGTTCACCATATTTTCTAGACTTTTGTGACTGAAGCAGAGAGTTGCCCTTCCTTCCTCCCTGCTGCATTCGAGTGTACATTTTGTTTTGTATAACTGTTTTGTATTTCTGTTGATTGCACTTTTCTGGATCCAACTATAATAGATTTGTGGTTAATACTGTAATATGTACCTTATTCTAATATGAATGCAATTCTCATTTTCTTTGAGATTTTAGATAAAATTTTGTGAAATAGATAATTGTATAATGATTTGGTTAATGCTGAGGTTATTCAGCCTTCATTTTTAATTACAACATAAGGAAAAGTAGTTACGTATTTATTGCCCATGTACGTATGCAGAATTACGCTTAGACAGTACAATGTTGATCCTTAGTCATGCAGCGTGAGGCATGATAAAGTTATTTGTTAAAAAGAAATATAAAAGGTTAAAAAATATCCAGAAATCTGCCTCCATCTTCCGAGTATTGTTGCAGTTGGAGTGGTAACTGATATTTGTATCTGTTAAAAAGCTCCACAGATTACTGCCCCTGCTCTAAATCCATTTGGGTCATGAGAGTACCTGTTTATTTTGATACAGTACTGTCATAATGGAAGGCTTGTGGGGGTAAGTGGTGCATGCTGACCAGTTTTACTGGTACTGTGCTCTTCATATGGTATATATGATATATATTTATTACTGGTATAGTACTTTCATAAGATATACTTAGTGTGATGTAATACATCTTTGCATACTAATTTATATTTCATTCTGAGTGGTAACTGAAAATGCTGTATGTGGACAATAAACATTTTAATTAAATGGTAAACCTATTTAATTTACTGTTCCTGGAGAATGAGGTAATAAGGTTAGATCCAAAGGGAAGGATAGCTCCAGTTCCTTGGATCAAGAGACCCCTCTTCAGAGGCTGATCCCTCAAGGGAGGTTCCTTGATGCTGGTGAGGGGCTCTTGATCTAGGGAATTGGATCTGTGCTCCAGTTCCCTTAGCGCTTCTTTTTTGATTATAATAATAATAATCCTGAATTGAGCCTAATACCTTCCACCCCCCTCATATGTGCTGTATAATCCTATGGGTTTAGTGCTTCCCTGTGATTATTATAATAATTCAAAGGCTGAAGAATCAGTTAAGATCTCATTCCCCAAGTGCTATACGATCATTGTAAGTCATTTTTCCAGATGCTGTATAACCCCTGTGGGTTTAGTGCCTACTATGAATGTTTAATGCTATATAGGTTAAGCATTGATCCCTCTGGGTTTACCCCTCAAGGGAGGTTCATTGACGCTGGTGAGGGGCTCTTGATCTAGGGAATTGGATTTGTGCTCCAGTTCCCTGAATTGAGCCTGAATACCTTCCATCCCTCCCCCCCCCACATGCGTTGTATAATCCTAAGGGTTTAGCGCTCCCACATGATTATAATAATAACCCTCTGGGTTTAGAGCTTTTCCATCAATATTGTTATATGCCAGCCATATTTTGTATTACCAGACACAAACAGTGCTTTCTGCCTGAGATTTTATTATCATGAGTTACTCTCATTAACCCTTACAGGTTTAGTACTTATATGAATTATATTATTGTTCAACCCTTGTGGGTTTAGTGCTCAGTTTTGATTATAATATTACTCATCAATTGAGGTCCTTTGATGCAAAGAATTGAACCTATGATCTATGTGATGCAACCTGATTGCCTCACAGGTGTTGGATGACTCCTACGGGCTTAGCGCTTCTCCCCACCCTCTATGTGTGTCATAATTACTTTCTTGACTGGGTGTAACATGGCGGCCCATTCATGGGAAGTGCCACACCCCTGTGAGTTGTAAAGTACCTGAGGAAACAATGGCTGTTCCATGGAAGGGGAGGATGGCTTCAATTTCTTGGATCAAAAGCTGTTTAGTATCAGGGGACCTGCTCTCTCCCCTTCCTTGGATCTAACTAGATTGCCTCCCATTCTCTAGGTGCTAAATGAAGTCTTCGGATTTAACACTTCCTAAATAATATAACTGATGTAAGTGAAGAGCTGTTGTGCCAAGGAACTGACGCTATCCTCCCTCTCCTTGGATCATACCTGATTATAACACATTTGCTAGGCACTAAATGACCTCTATAGCTTGCTGATAGTATCAAAATAGATGAACTAAACACTTAGGGGTCATCTAGTACTTAAGGAATAGAATTCAGTTCACAGAGGGAAAGGCTTGCACCAAATTATGAAATCAAGAGCACTTCCTGGCACCAAGGCACAGCTCGTAGATCTTTAAAAAAGGTTATTGCCTTGATGCTGAAGGGCTCTTTGTCCCCTCAAGGGAGGTACCTTGACGCTGGTGAGGGGCTCTTGATCTAGGAAATTGGATCTGTGCTCCGGTTCCTGAATTGAGTTTGAATACCTTCCATTCCCCTCCCCCCGACAGGCGCTGTATAATCCCTATGGGTTTAGCGCTCCCCCATGATTATAATAATAATGAAGGGCTTTTGATGAAAAAAGTGAAATATCTAATAGATTATTTACTCTTATTGGTTGATCGTCTTTTATTTATTTATTTATTTATTTATTTAGTAATTTGAGCATACATACAGAGGTACAAAAAAATACAGGTAAGAGCAGCATGCCAAAGCCACTTATATGCATAGCATTACGGGCTGGCTTAAAATTAACTTAAGATTAACTAAGCAATGATGTAATCAGTGATAAAACATTATTGTAAACAGATAACTATAAAGCACAAATGAGTATTACAAAGACAGGTCATATGGTTGCTTGCATTGCTGTACATTCAGTAGAATGGAGTATTCTGTTAGGTAGTGTATTTAAAAAATAATAAAGTTAGATTGGGTTTTAGGTTTAACATTTATGTGATATAATATAGCAAAAGTTATGATGATAATCTCCGCCGCCCTTAATACCCCATTTTCCAAAACAACCAATCAGCAGTCACGTTCCAAAGCTTTCAGGTATTCACGCGACTGTCATACTTTACAATCACCGTGATTGGCTCTTCTGCCTCATGTAAATACATAGTTTCTACCAATGAACTGAGAGATCTTGAGTGACGTCACTTGGGAGTTGGTCACCATAGCAACCTGCACTTATGACTTGCTGTTGACAATTTGTTGTTATATTAATGCCAATAGATGGCGTTGAATATTTTGTATACAGAAATATTTTATTGACTTGCTGTTTGACATTTTCTGTATACAATATATTCAACGCCATCTATTGGCATCAATATAACTAACAAGTTGTCAACAGCAAGTCATAAGAACAGGTTGCTATGGTGACCAACTCCCAAGTGACGTCACTCAAGATCTCGTAGTTTATTGGTAGAAACTATTTATATACATCAAGTAGAACAACCAATCATAGTGGTCGTAAAGTATGAGTCTCGTGAATACCTGAAAGACTTGTAACGTGGTTGTTAATTGGTTACTCACTTTAGCTCTTTGCTAACTAAATGAAGATATGAAAAATCGTGTTCATTTGTATTTATCATGAACCAAAAATGCTAAGAATAGTTTGTGGGACAACATTCAATAAATTATAGAATAAAGATCATGCCTAATGGCATTATTATTATTATTGTTATTATTATTATTATTATTATTATTATTATTATTATTATTATTATTATTATTATTATTATTATTATCTCTGAAAAGCTTAATTCATATGGGTCATACAGAACCTCGAGAATAATAAGTCATAATCAGATTCAATCCAAGGTAGGGGAGGATTGGAAGAATTCCTTGGATCAAGATCCCTTCCCTGCCTAAAAGGCATCCATTTTAAGGCCGTTTAACAAGGGGGTTGTCTTGATAATGTTGAAGGGCTCGTGATCCAAAGAATTCGAGCTGCCCTTCTCTACCTTGAAACAAACCTCATTACTTCCCGATATTCTGTTCTTTACTAATCTTTCTATATTTCTTACTTCATAATTAACATAAAGGAAAACTCACTTGAAATACATTATTTATTCTTATTGATTAACAAGATTCAGTAATTTATTAGTTGATTGTTGAAAAGAATAAATTTAAAAGCAATATATAAAGAAATTTTGTGATAATCTTTCTTGTTCATATACTACACTTGTTTCTGATGTTTACATTACTAAAAACAACCAATTAGCAGTCACGTTACAAGTCCTTCAGGTATTCAAGGGACTGTCATACTGTACGATCACTGTGATTGGTTGTTTTACTTGATGTTTATAAATAGTTTCTACCAATGAACTACGAGATCTTGAGTGACATCACTTAGGAGTTGGTCACCATAGCAACCTGCTCTTATGACTTGCTGTTGACAACTTGTAGTTATATTGATGCCAATAGATGGCGTTGAATATTTTATTGTGTACAGAAAATGTGAAACACAAAGTTTACACACCAAATACTAAATTATTCACCTCAGTAACCCTCTCTTATTTACTGACTTGCTGTTTGACATTTTCTGTATACAATAAATATTCAACGCCATCTATTGGCATCAATATAACTAACAAGTTGTCAACAGCAAGACTTAAGAGCAGGTTGCTATGGTGACCAACTCCCAAGTGACATCACTCAAGATCTCTCAGTTTATTTATAGAAACTGTTTATAAACATCAAGTAGAACAACCAGTCACAGTGATCGTATAGTATGACAGTCGCGTGAACACCTGAAAGGCTTGTAACGTGACTGCTAATTGGCTTCTCAAATTAAATCCTGATTTACAGCTTTCCTAAATGCCTTACCAGAAACATTGGACGTGTTTCTTTCCACCTGTTGTCTATGTTCCCCATCAGTAAAATGGGTACTTGGGTGTTAGTCGACTGGTGTGGGTCGCATCCTGGGACACTGACCTAATTTACCCGAAATGCGGAGCATAACAAGGGACTTTCTATATAGTAGTATGTCATTGTTATCAGCTAGGACTGTATACCTTGTACATGCACTTGTAGTAAAATAAATAATAATTATTATAAAGCGTCAAGAATAATTTTTGAAATTAAACTATTTGTTAGAGAATTAAGATTATGTTAGTGGTTATGATTATTATTATTTCCTGGAAATTATTATGGGGAGCGCTAAACCCATAGGGAGGGGGTAATTATAATTATTATTATAATCAAAGAGAAGCGCTAAACCTACGGAGGGGAATAATGGAAGGCAATCAAGCTTAATTCAGGGAACTGGAGCACAGATCCAATTTCCTAGATCAAGAGCCCCTCACCAGCATCAAGGAACCTCCCTTGATGGGATATTTCCTGGAAAGGGAATCAGGTCGGGTACAAGGGAAGGATTGCTTCAATTCCCTGGACCATGAGCCCTTCCCCGGCACTCCTTGGCAAAAGTAGCGCCTGCAAAGGAAAGCGCTAAACTCTTAGGATCATACAGCACCTTAATAATGGGAGGTAACCGGGTTTGATTCAAGTAGAGGACACCTCCAATTGCTTGGATCAAGAGCCTGTCACCAGATGATACATCATTAGGTATACTCAACGGTTACTTTTGTCTTTTTGGTTTATTATAATTTTATTTTTTAATTTCTCTGAATCCCTTCATTATTATTATAATCATAACTAATCGCTAAACCCACAAGGGTCATACAGTGCTGCCTGAATCCCTGCAAAGGAGGTTCCTTGATGCCACAGAGGCTCTTGATCTGTGGAATTGGACCTGTCCTCCTCTTCCTTGGATGGAATTTGAATACTTGCCATTTTCCAGATGCTGTGACCCCTACAGGTTTAGCATCCCCTTCCCATGAATGTAAACTAACAATCATTTCTCCAAAGTTTAACAATTCTTTTTTTTTATATATCTTGAAAAGGCTTCATGTGATCAGCTTCAGAATTTTCAGTGCTGGTGCACTGTAATGATTGTAGGCCATTAATATTTTTACATTATGGAAATTATTATAATCAAAACTAAGCATTAAACCCATAATCAGAGCACTAAACCTACAAGGGTCATACAGTGCAGCAGGGGACAGGGAACAGTGCAGAATTATAAAGTAGCAAGGGTGAAAATAAGGGTCATCCAGTGCTGACATTCACGGTGAAGCTGCCGAACCCATAAGGCCCATACAGCACCTAGGGAAATGGAAGGCATGCAGGACTGATGGAAGGAATTGGAGTATTGGCCCAATTCTTGAGGCAAAAAGCCCCCTCACCAGTATCAAGGAACTTCCCTTGAGGGGTACAGTAGGACAAGACTCGTGCAGCTATTGGTACGTCCTCAATTATTATTATTATAATCAAAAAGAAGCGCTAAGCCACAAGGGCTATACAGCACGTCCTCAATGGTTGTCATAAAACCCACTCCAAGATTTGGAATGGGTCCATTAATTTTCAGAAGTCAAATCTGCTTGGCTTCAAACATTAAGATTAGGGCATCCAACCAAGATGGGGAGTAACTGAAATATGTAGCTGCACATCTGCCAATTTTATGTGAAACTCTTTTTTCCTGTTGTTATATTCATGAAGGGGATAATTATTATTATTACAATCGAAATTAAGTACTAAACCCACAAGGGTCATTAAGCGCTACTCATGAGGGAGAGCTAAACATACAGCACCAGAGAGACTGAGAGGCACTAAGGTTCACTTCAAGAAGGGAAGTATAGATGCAATCCTTTACCTCAAAAGCATCAAGAGACGTCCTGTGAGGAGTTTAAATCATTAAATATACTTAAGTGTACCTCTTTTGAATGTTTCAATACTGAATGGCTGATGCACCATATGTACAGGATAATACCCTAGTACGTAGTTTAGTCTGTCAATGCCAAGGCAGTGTGACCCCAAAAAAAGAAACACTTTCACAATCATTCATACTATCATTGTCTTGCCAGAAACAGATACAACAGTTCAGATGTCCCTCCAAAACAGCAAATATTAAACCCCCTCCTTTTGAGTGCAGGCACTATACTACCCATCACCTCTAGCTAAAGAACACTGCTTTTGTCTGGCTTCAAACTTTTAACACTGATGCATTTGATAAGAATGATACCCTCTAAGTTTATGCTATATAGGTGTAAATTTACTGATATTAAAATTGTTAAAAGTTTGGACTCGTTGAATTCAGTGATAACTGGAAAATTATTTCTGATTTGCATTTCAACTTGTAACATTAATATACTTACTGGCTATCAAGCTAAAAAATTCAGCAAGCCTTTTTTTTTTTTCCCCAACAAGTCAGCTATCTCCCACCGAGGCAGAGAGACCCAAAAAGAAAATACTTTCATCATTCAACACTTTCACCTCACTCACACATAATCACCGTCTTTGCAGAGGCACTCAGATACAACAGTTTAGAAGCATATATAACATACCCCTCCAAACTGCTAATATCCCAAACCTCTCCTTTTATTACTAAATGCATCAGGCAGAAGGGAAAGGGGGCACTAAACCCATACAGGTCATACAGCACTTGGGGAAAATGGAAAGCAATCAGGCTTAATTCAAGGAATTGGAGCATAGGTCACTGTCTTAGAGAAAGAGCATCTGACCAGTATCAAGGAACCTCCATTGATCTGTTAATAAACTTTTAACCCTTTCAGAATCCACAGGCCCTCTCAGAGACTTGTTCTCAGGGTCCCCAAATTTCAAATAAAAAGATAGAGAATCTTTTCCCGAGCATAATGACACCAAAAGTATGAAATATGATGGAAAACTTACAGAGTTATACTCTCGCGAAGTTAGCGGTCTCGACAATGTTCATGCTTCGGCGATTTTGCCCACTTTGAGCCCTATTTTCGGCCAATTCCAGTGTACTAGTCGACAAAAATTATACCTATTTCGCTAGAACTCCATTTTTTCTATCAAATGAGTACAAGAAAACACCCATTTACCGATTTCAACTATCCAATACAGTGGTCAGAATTAATAATTTTGCCAATTTCACACAAATTTCAAAAGATGCCAATTTCCAAATAGGGTCCAGAATAATCAAGAAAGACATTCCTGGCACTAAAATAACATTTCCTCTGTTTATTAGTCACATCCTCATGCCCCTCTTACATTCTTTTGCTTTCCATTTTGAATTTTTATTCTCACAAAAAATAGAAGATTTACTGTTATGCAGACTACTGCATTAGTGTAGAAATAGTATAAATAATATCGGCGCACTTGTGAAAGAATATTAGACTCACCAGTTGACGTGTATTGGACGCTTAGCATGATTTGTTTACTTTTGAACTTTGGTAAAAATCGAACATTTCTGCTACTTTGAGCTCAATTTCAAGGTACTTTTCATTGTAAAACCAATCAAAATCATCTCAATTTCTGTAATATGTCTTCCATTCTGCCAAATGAGACCAGGAAAACTAGAATACAACAATAAATACCATACGAAAATACAGTGCAAAGTTGCTGTTTTAATCCAAAAAAACGGTCAAAGTTTTTTTTTTCTCATTACGCACTGTGTG
The DNA here is from genome assembly GCF_038502225.1 of Cherax quadricarinatus. Taxonomy (NCBI): domain Eukaryota; kingdom Metazoa; phylum Arthropoda; class Malacostraca; order Decapoda; family Parastacidae; genus Cherax; species Cherax quadricarinatus. The sequence goes on along the minus strand of NC_091335.1, from coordinate 7,191,429 downwards.
CTGCAGGATTTTTTTTATACTGCGCACACTGACCACATAGACCCATTCTTTCATATGTAGGCCTACCAGCTTTCTCTCACTAGATTTGAAGGCGCTAGAATTTATGAGTACTAGTACGTCAAGGACCCTGGCACGTAAGCCATACTAGTACGGCCGAAACACTGAAAGGGTTAAATAATAATAATAATACAATCAGAAACAAGCATTAAACCCACAAGGATCATAGACTGCTGCACAAACCTTGAAAACATTTTACACTATGTAATTTTTTTACACAATTCCATTAAGCCATTTAGGGAATTTTTTATGTAAAATCTACAAGTACTGTACCATATTAAGTTGAATTAAAAATGCCAGTATTATATTTCCATGCTATGGTCTATTGTTGGTCTTTCTGTAGTAAAGCAACTTACGTGTTTTATTAGGATCAGTACGTATTAGTTTCCATGACAAACGGGAAAGTAAACCCCTGAAAAATGTTTTTATTAACAATATTATATGCAACACTATGGGATATGCCTGTCATATACAGCTGAATAATTCTCATTAAACTTCATAGACTGAAATGTACACATATTTTTTACACATTGGCCGTCTCACATGCATGTTTACCTAAGCGTGCACGTGTGTACATAAGTGTACATACTGCCATCAAGGTACAGAAATGTAAGAAGTTCAAATAGGAAAATAAAAATAAAACCTTCAAAACTTTATACTGTATTCTATATCTGTATCACATAAATAAATTTCACAAATATTTTATTTAGCTTAAAAATTAATATACTGTACACAAAATATATTAGGATATTAGGAACAAGTAACTTAAACCTTGCACGAATGCTAAAGAAAGAGTACATTCTATGTCTGGTAACCTTATGCCATTTTATAAAGTACATGTTATATATAGTCTCTCAAAATCGGAAATACAGTACAGTACCAAAAAAATACCCTGATTAACATTTCATATAATTTGTACATTGTTTTATGACCTGTGACATGATCAGAAAAATTGCACAAGACAAAACCTTTCAGCCAGTGCACACAATGTAAAAAATTACAATGATTTACGTTGTCCTGAAGAACAAGTCAGAAAACAGCGGCTGGAACAATTCACAAGTAACCCACACTCTGGAAAGGAAATTTTCGATTTATCCTTTGTTGTATCCTGGGAAATGATGATGGGCCAAGATAGACCAAAATGTTGTCTAAAGTTTCCTTTCCAAGTGCGGGTTAGAGAAAATTGATATAAAATACCAACACGATGGCACAGTGAGAGACAATATAATGTGATCTTTTACTGGTGATGTTTTACCCACATAGTGGGTTTTGTCACAAATACACAAATAACCCGCACATAAAAGACAGAAGCTTACGACGACGTAAGCTTCTGTCTTTTATGTGCGGGTTATTTGTGTATCGTTCCAGTCACGGTATTGTGCCTTTTTGTTATTTGTCACAAATATTATTATTATAATGACCCATAACAGTCATACAGCCAATTCACAAACAGAGGATTGTTTATGACCTGATAAAGCCCACTGTGTACAAAATATCAAGAAAGGATCACTTAATACTGCATGTCTCTCTCTCTTTTCTAAAGTGTGGGGGTTACTTGTGAATTTTGGATCTTAAAAATTGCTCTGAACCTACCCCCTACATGACAGGCACATATAAAAAAAAAAAAAAAAAAAAAAAAAAAAAAAGCTGAAGACACCTAACTGCCCTACTTTAATTCTTTAATTTTGCATAAAGAATCAAAATAGGCTGAGGATGTCTTGAAATCATTTATGAAGGCTTGTATCTTTACTCTGCTAGACTATTTTTTCTAAAACAGTTAACATATTGATAAAAACTGGTATACTCCTATCAGTTTGCGTATGATGTACAAATGAATAAAAAGGTATGGTAATATGTATAAGATATTAAATTAATCACAGTATAGGCCAGATATTCGCCAACTGCACTTTTATGTGCATTATCCTGAAAGTACTGCAATCACTGTATATCTTACATAATGATACACAAAATTTAATGCAATGAATTTGATTAAGCTTCACTTCGTACTGTAGTAAAAATACAATGGGGTACTAATAAAAATATTCTAACAGGTTGATGCTGCACCTGAAACAGGCAATACACAAGGAGAGAAATACAGTGCATGTACTGTGTAATGTGATTCCCGTACTTGGAAGTGACAATGTGCTTCTAAAGATGCAGGAAATGATCAGCCTTCATTTTAGTAACTCTCTATAGGATGGAAAGGAGTGGGGAGGGGGGGGGACCTGATGCAAATGGTTCTTGAGCCAAGGTACTAGAGCTACACTCCCTTTCCCTGAATCAATCTTGATTGCTTCCCATTCCCAAGGTGATGTATGACCTTCACAGATTCAGAACTTCCCCACGAACAGTGATTATGTGTGAGTGAGGTGAAAGTGTTGAATGATGATGGAAGTATTTTCTTTTGGGGGATTTTCTTTCTCTTTGGGTCACCCTGCCTCGGTGGGAGACGGCCGACTTGTTGGGAAAAAAAAAAATAATAATAATTTGTACACAAGTAACGAAGATGATGCAAGACACCTAACACACTAAGCCATTTGTACTGTCCACAGTCACCAGGGATACAGAATCTCTATACTTGGTTATGCTCATTAAGGCAGAATGGGAGACAGCCCCATAAAAATTACTGGTAAGTGGTGCAAAATTCTTGTAAGCAATTAAAATTACCTCAGACGAGATCTGGAGTTAAACACAGCACTATTTTTCAAGCAATATCTAGTACAGTATATGTAGTTATCTAAAATTAAGGTAGTGTGTACAAAAAGACTAAATGGATGCAGTGACTGTATCCCAGTACTCAGAGATTATATTTAGGGAAAACACCAAATCCTTAAGGGTCACACAGTACTACATGGCAGAGGTAAGAGATGCTAGAAGTGATGAGGTAAGGATATTAGCAGAAACGAGGCAGTAAAGGAGGAAAAGTGGCTATTAGTTAATGTAACTGAAAGGAAAGGAAAGGAAAGGAAAGGAAAAATAAAAAAGTGTCCAAATAATGTAGGAATTATTTTACTAAACAAAAGGCAAAAGACTTATTCAAAGGGGGTTGAGGGAGAAAAAATGAACAATACTGATAAATGGTAAAAAAATAGAAAGTAGAAATGATGGCTTAGCAGACTGGATGCTAAGATAATGGTTGTGTGTGTGAACTGGGTGCAGAATTATCACCTCTATGATGGAACAAAGAGTGCAGATGTGGTTGGACACTGTGCAGAATGACGTGTAGAATGGGGCATGGAGAGGATGACTGGGTATGGAGAATTACTATGTTAGTGAACTAGGCATGAATTGGATGATAATGTAAGTGATGAAAGTGTGGACACATGGGAATGACAACTGCATGAGGATCTGGGTGTGGAAAGAAGAATGCAAGTGGTAGGTAACAGAATATGTTGATCTTTTCCTTCCATAAATATCATATGACTTTAATATATAGACTGGTACTACAGTATATTTCCACTTAAGTTGTCAGTTCTTGCTTCACACTGCCATAAAAAAGAGCTATGAACTTTCTAAGTACTGTCATGTACAGTACAGCATTTACAGGATCAGAAGACTGTAGTTAATGGTATAATAAAAAAAAACATTAAAGTACTTGGGAGCATCTTGTTTCTTTTCCCTGTAGCGACATGTTTACATACAACTATCATTGCATTCATTGGGAAACATTAAACTCAAATCAGTTGTACACTGCATGAGGAATGGAAGAAAAACAGGTTTGATACAAAAGGAAATTAGCTCAAATTTCTTGGATCAAGAGTCCTTCCCCAGCATCAGGGCCCTACCCTAGAAGGGTGTTTACATAAGATAAAATACACTGTTATAGACCCAGACCACTACTGTTATGCAGTAAGATGAGGCTGGTCTAAACCTTATATACAGTAGTGTTCTTTCTCATCATTTGCTAATGTTAGTACTGTACAAAGATTTCAAGACTGACATATAATGTGATTGTGTGATTACCTGTTATAGTCACAGTCCTGAGCAGAGCTATGCTCAGGGTATCCTGCCTTCAATTTTTAATTTCCAGTGGTTGCATCACACATTACTTCCTCTTGGATCACATTCCAGCAAATACATTGACCATGTCCCACCAGCATAAGGTGACCCCACAGAATAAAAATTTCACCATCATCAATCTTTCCAGTAGAGTTTAACATCACACTTCAAACAAGCTGCAGAAACAAAAATATCCGCACACATACCTCGCACAGCAACTGCCATAATTCCTACCTCCAAGACACCAAATCCCACAACATGGTTACCCTGAATCCTTACATGAATAAAAAAATTATATAATTATATTCACAGGGAGAGCTTTCAACCCATAGAGGTCATACAGTATCAAGAAAATGGAAGGGAATTACTTCTGATCCAAAGGGAGGGCAGTTACAATTCTTTGGATCAAAAGCCCCTAACTGGACTAAAAATTAATAGAAATTTTTTTAATCAGAGTCAAGTGGTACCAACTCTTACGTAGGTATTAAATGGTCTTTAAACATTGCAGCAAGAAGCTGGCTGGAGACAGTGAAGATGCCATGTTTGAGAGAGGTGTGTATATTATGTAGAAAATTTGGAACACAGAAATTAATAGATGGGGTGGGATTGTGAAAGTATAATTTTGAGGACAGGAGGGGGTATTGAAGTAGCTTGGCAATTTAGAAAGGAAGGAGCAGAAGAGGATGGCAAATAGGGTGTACAAATCCAGGTTGGAAGGAGAAGGGGCAGGGGTTGTTCCAGGGTGTGAAGGATGTTTTATGTGGCAGGGGTATGTGAGTGTGTGTTAGATCACAGCAAATGGTTTTTAAGTTTGATGTGCTTGAGAGTGTGAGGAAGGTAACCTCACAGGGAAAGGGGGGACAAATTAGTCAGAGTCGAGTCCTGAAAAACAGGGTAATGATGTCACAGTTCTGAGAGTCATTTGAACTGTGATGTCTATGTACTTCTGGCAAAGCAGCTACTGAATAAATGATGGTAAATGTGTTTCCTTTGTGTCACCATACCTTAGTGGGAGATGGTTTAAAAAAATTTTTAATTCTCATTCCTAAATTTCAAAAATTATAATTCATATAATTATAATTTATATAATTCACGTGCACCAATGAATTATATAAAAAAATAAACGTATTTGATTAAAAACTACAAAGAAACAACAAATAAGCGTAAATTTCAACCTAATTACCAACATCCAAAACTGACAATGGTCTTAGTACTCTGTTCTTACATTAAAGTTGCACAAGCCATCCTGTAAACTGAATGAATTCAAAACATGTTAATACACAATAGTTATATTACATACAATATCCTTGACTCCTCTCTCATCAACCATAAAAGCAATCATGCCACAGTTTGTACAAATCATTGTACATAGTCTAAAGGCAGATAACACACTGTGAAAAAAAAAAACAAGAATAATGTCACTGTTGGTAGCAACTCTTTAGTGTTGCAACATGTTAAGTAGGCTTCCCAGACTCATGATGAGATATGACTGATTTTTAATAGGGAAGGCACTGTATATACAAGTTATTATAGCCTCAAGCAGTTCATATATGTACACTTGTTACTCCAGACAATGGATATGCAATGAAAAGCACAAACATGGCCCAAGACTGTTATTTCAAGGGAGTATGAGTTATTACTACTACCATAATTATGGCGAGGGGCTAAACCCGCAGGGAGTCATGCAGCTCCTGGAAAATGGGACGTAATCATGTTTGATCTGAAGGGAGGGGTAGCTCTAATTCCAGAGATCAAGGCCCCCTTGAAGGGTAAGTGTGACAAGCAGCTCTCCTTAACAGGCAAGTGGGCGATTCCAGTTTTGAAATGTCATCTTCCCTCCACCCCAAATTAGACATTCCCCACCCCCATCCCTACCATGTCAGACCAAATACTGTAGTTTTATTTATTGTTGTTGCTTGTATTGTAATCGTTCATGTACAATTACTTATTCAATTTAAATAATTCCTGTAAACTGTTCTATGCTGAATTTTGGTTGGGAAATGTCAGCTCAGACATAGCTATCCATATATGACTAGGAATGATCATGTGCAAATAGAGGCTCCATTGTAAAAATATATTCATGCATGTATGTATATGCACATATGTATGTACACCTAAGTAGTAGGTTGGTAGACAGCAACCACCCAGGGAGGTACTGCCGTCCTGCCAAGCAAGTGTAAAACGAAAGCCTGTAATTGTTTTACATGATGGTAGGATTGCTGATGTCCTTTTTTCTGTCTCATGAACATGCAAGGTTTCAGGTACGTCTTGCTACCTCTACTTACACTTAGGTCACACTACACATACATGTACAAGCATATATATACACACCCCTTTGGGTTTTCTTCTATTTTCTTTCTAGTTCTTGTTCTTGTTTATTTCCTCTTACCTCCATGGGGAAGTGGAACAGAATTCTTCCTCCGTAAGCCATGCGTATCGTAAGAGGCGACTAAAATGCCGGGAGCAAGGGGCTAGTGACCCCTTCTCCTGTATAAATTACTAAATTTAAAAAGAGAAACTTTTGTTTTTCTTTTTGGGCCACCCTGCCTTGGTGGGATACGGCCGGTGTGTTGAAAGAAGAAGATGTACACATGTGTGCACATGCATGCATGCCCACATACACACACTAGACAGCCTACTATAGCAGTTGGTCAGTAAATGTTGACTCATTTAGAATACTGTGTGGCTTCAATACTTTAGATGCGATGGCTCTTACCAATGGTTTATCCTCATACTATTTTCTCTAAGAAAGAGAGGGCAATGCAGTCCACTCCAAATATTCCAGTCATTAGTATTCATCTCTAAAACTGCAATAAGATTATATATAAGACACACTGGTCTAAAGAAAACCAGAGACTAACATAACAGTGAAGTTTCAGCTGTAAACTGGCCACAGTAATCAAGCCTCTAATTTCCAACATAAGTACATTACTGTAGCTATTGGCAAAATCAATTTACAATCTTATTTCAACATAGGTTTGTAATCTGTCGAATTGACAGATTACAAATCATGGTAGTAAGTAGGTTAAAAATTCCTCATAAATGCTGTATAAAGTGAACCTTATTACAAATCAGTTATATAACTTAAACAAATATTGGAATACCTTCATAAATTTTAATCAATTTAAAAGATGTCCTGCAACTGCAAACTTTGGTTAAATTATGATTTATGAACTATAGGGTTTATTCTATGTTTCTAAATAAATCTATGTATAAATATATAACGATTAAATTTTTTTATTTTTTTTTTATTAACACACTGGCCGATTCCCACCAAGGCAGGGTGGCCCGAAAAAGAAAAACTTTCACCATCATTCATTCCATCACTGTCTTGCCAGAAAGGTGCTTTACACTACAGTTTTTAAACTGCAACATTAACACCCGTCCTTCAGAGTGCAGGCACTGTACTTCCCATCTCCAGGACTCAAGTCCGACCTGCCGGTTTCCCTGAATCCCTTCATAAATGTTACTTTGCTCACACTCCAACAGCACATCAAGCATTAAAAACCATTTGTCTCCATTCACTCCTATCAAACATGCTCACGCATGCCTGCTGGAAGTCCAAGCCCCTAGCACACAAAACCTCCTTTACCTTTACAATTAAATATTTTCTGTATTCTAGAATTCGAAGGGGCAAACATAGGTACTATTCATGAGAACACAAGATTTCACCTTCAAATGATAATTTAAGTCACTGTACAAAAAGAAAATTTTCATTCATAAGCTACAATACTCTCCTTATAAAAAGAAAAGGATGAAAATGGTCACTGGCCATTGGGAATAATTCTGAAGCTTTTTATCATTAAATATTAATGAATGGGTAAAATCAAAACAAGCACTTCAAAATATGAAATGCACAAACATAATGAAATCTGGCAGTGAGGTTTTGACAGCATTGTGAAGAACAATTTAGAGAGTACAATCGTGAAGGCCAAGAGATGTAGGAGAGGGAAGCGGATCAGGTTCCGAGTCGGCCAGGCGCTCAGAGAGTGAATCAGCGCAGCAGTCACCGTCATCGTCCCAACTGACGCTTGGCACTGGAGGACGATACGCTGTTCCTGAAACATTGTTTTCCCAATTAAAGTACACAATGTTTTTTGCATTTTCAAAACTCATCGCTGCTTGCTTTGCACTTGATACTCCCTGACTAAATATACTAAAATTGCTCCATCCAAAAGCACAACCTCTCCTTCTAATACCAATATTGTTTTTTTTTTACTTTTCAATAATTATTATTTAGGAAAGGCTAGGTTAATGCTAATTGACCAAATTCAACCAATTACAACATATGCTAAGTTAATACCAATAAATACAATAAGGTGTAAAGATTAGACAGTATTTTGATGCACAAATAAAAAATGGGTCACCAGCAAGAAGACTGAGGAAGCCAACAGTTAAATCCTAAGGTTCACACTTTGGCAACAATCATTATACTCAGGAGCTCTAGCCACAGCAAAATACTGTCTGCTTAGGAGGATGGATTAAAAAGCATGCCAACTCCTCAAAAATATTCTGAAAACTTAATTAACATTCATATAGTCACCCTCTCTCGGTGAGAACTCAATTTTTTTCAAAAAAGTATGTATGCATAACACACATCGTATTTACAATGCAATCATTGTTAGAGAGGCCATTCACATTTGTTTAAAGTATTACAACTACTATACAGCAAATATATAAAGGGAAAAGAAACAAGTATATATAGCATTCTGCTCACTTTTTCAGATAAATGAAATGCCTGACTAATGGAAAGACATTTACATTAAAATAATTATAGCAATATATATATATATATACAGTGGACCCCCGCATAACGATGGCATCGCATAGCGATTTTTCCGCATAACGATTACTTTTATCGCAAAATTTTTGCCCCGCATACCGATTAAAAACCCGCATACCGATTTTCGTCCGAGACGCGTCCAATGTGCCCTCACATGTGCCGGCCGTCCCATTGTTTACCAGCCAGCCTCCGCGGTAACATCCAAGCATACACTCGGAATATTTCGTATTATTACAGTGTTTTCGGTGGTGTTTCTGGAAAATAAGTGACCATGGGCCCCAAGAAAGCTTCTAGTGCCAACCCTGTGGTAAAAAGGGTGAGAATTAGTATGGAAATTAAGAAAGATTTTGAAGGGTTTGGGGCTAACCCTGAGAAGCCTATGCCAGTTGTGGAATCCATTGTGCCTACTTCAAAGATTAAGGAAATGTGTGCAGAGTGGTTTGAACTGCAAACCTTTATAGATGAAAATCACCCTGACACAGCTGTTGCAAGCCGTGCTTGTGACTATTTCAATGACAATGTTATGGCCCATTTTAGGAAAGTCTTGAAGAAACGGGAGGTACAGAGCTCTATGGACAGATTTGTTGTGCGACAGAGGTCCAGTGACTCTGAAGCTGGTCCTAGTGGCATTAAAAGAAGAAGGGAAGTAACCCCAGAAAAGGACTTGCTACCTCAAGTCCTAATGGAAGGGGATTCCCCTTCTAAACAGTAAGAAGATAATGCTCTCCCCTCCTCCCATCCCATCAATCATCACCAGATCTTCAATAAAAGTAAGTGTCATGTAATTGTGCATGCCTTTTTCAGTTTGTGTGTATTAAAATTAACATTTCATGTGGTAAAAAAAAATTTTTTTCATACTTTTGGGCGTCTTGCACGGATTAATTTTATTTCCATTATTTCTTATGGGGAAAATTAATTCGCATAACGATTATTTCGCATAACGATGAGCCCTCTTGCACGGATTAAAATCGTTAACCGGGGGTCCACTGTATATATATATATATATATATACAGTGGACCCCCGGTTAACGATATTTTTTCACTCCAGAAGTATGTTCAGGTGCCAGTACTGACTGAATTTGTTCCCATAAGAAATATTGTGAAGTAGATTAGTCCATTTCAGACCCCCAAACATACACGTACGAACGCACTTACATAAATACACTTACATAATTGGTCGCATTCGGAGGTAATCGTTATGCGGGGGTCCACTGTATATATATATATATATATATATATATATATATATTTTTTTTTTTTTTTTTTTTCAACAAGTCGGCCGTCTCCCACCGAGGCAGGGTGACCCAAAAAAGAAAGAAAATCCCCAAAAAGAAAATACTTTCATCATCATTCAACACTTTCACCACACTCGCACATTATCACTGTTTTTGCAGAGGTGCTCAGAATACAACAGTCTAGAAGCATAAACATATAAAGATACACAACATATCCCTCCAAACTGCCAATATCCCAAACCCCTCCTTTAAAGTGCAGGCATTGTACTTCCCATTTCCAGGACTCAAGTCCGACTATATGAAAATAACCGGTTTCCCTGAATCCCTTCACTAAATATTACCCTGCTCACACTCCAACAGATCGTCAGGTCCCAAGTACCATTCGTCTCCATTCACTCCTATCTAACACGCTCACGCACGCTTGCTGGAAGTCCAAGCCCCTTACCCACAAAACCTCCTTTACCCCCTCTCTCCAACCCTTTCGAGGACGACCCCTACCCCGCCTTCCTTCCCCTATAGATTTATATGCTTTCCATGTCATTCTACTGTGATCCATTCTCTCTAAATGACCAAACCACCTCAACAACCCCTCTTCTGCCCTCTGACTAATACTTTTATTAACTCCACACCTTCTCCTAATTTCCACACTCCGAATTTTCTGCATAATATTTACACCACACATTGCCCTTAAACAGGACATCTCCGCTGCCTCCAACCGTCTCCTCGCTGCTGCATTTACCACCCAAGCTTCACACCCATATAAGAGTGTTGGTACTACTATACTTTCATACATTCCCTTCTTTGCCTCCATAGATAACGTTTTTTGACTCCACATATACCTCAACGCACCACTCACCTTTTTTCCCTCATCAATTCTATGATTAACCTCATCCTTCATAAATCCATCCGCCGACACGTCAACTCCCAAGTATCTGAAAACATTCACTTCTTCCATACTCCTCCTCCCCAATTTGATATCCAATTTTTCTTTATCTAAATCATTTGACACCCTCATCACCTTACTCTTTTCTATGTTCACTTTCAACTTTCTACCTTTACACACATTCCCAAACTCATCCACTAACCTTTGCAATTTTTCTTTAGAATCTCCCATAAGCACAGTATCATCAGCAAAAAGTAACTGTGTCAATTCCCATTTTGAATTTGATTCCCCATAATTTAATCCCACCCCTCTCCCAAACACCCTAGCATTTACTTCCTTTACAACCCCATCTGTAAATATATTAAACAACCATGGTGACATTACACATCCCTGTCTAAGACCTACTTTTACCGGGAAGTAGTCTCCCTCTCTTCTACACACCCTAACCTGAGCCTCACTATCCTCATAAAAACTCTTTACAGCATTTAATAACTTACCACCTATTCCATATACTTGCAACATCTGCCACATTGCTCCTCTATCCACTCTATCATATGCCTTTTCTAAATCCATAAATGCAATAAAAACTTCCCTATCTTTATCTAAATACTGTTCACATATATGCTTCAATGTAAACACCTGATCTACACATCCCCTACCCACTCTAAAACCTCCTTGCTCATCCGCAATCCTACATTCTGTCTTACCTCTAATTCTTTCAATTATAACCCTACCGTACACTTTTCCTGGTATACTCAGTAAGCTTATTCCTCTATAATTTTTACAGTCTCTTTTGTCCCCTTTCCCTTTATATAAAGGGACTATACATGCTCTCTGCCAATCCCTAGGTACCTTCCCCTCTTTCATACATTTATTAAACAAAAGTACCAACCACTCCAACACTATATCCCCCCCTGCTTTTAACATTTCTGTCATGATCCCATCAGTTCCAGCTGCTTTACCCCCTTTCATTTTACGTAATGCCTCACGTACCTCCCCCACACTTACATTCTGCTCTTCTTCACTCCTAAAAGATGGTATACCTCCCTGACCAGTGCATGAAATTACTGCCTCTGTTTCTTCCTTAACATTTAAAAGTTCCTCAAAATATTCTCGCCATCTACCCAATACCTCCATCTCCCCATCTACTAACTCCCCTACTCTGTTTTTAACTGACAAATCCATATTTTCCCTAGGCTTTCTTAACTTGTTTAACTCACTCCAAAATTTTTTCTTATTTTCATTAAAATTTCTTGACAGTGCCTCTCCCACTCTATCATCTGCTCTCCTTTTGCACTATATATATATATATATATATATATATATATATATATATATATATATATATATATATATGTGTGTGTGGAGTCAAAAAACGTTATCTATGGAGGCAAAGAAGGGAATGTATGAAAGTATAGTAGTACCAACACTCTTATATGGGTGTGAAGCTTGGGTGGTAAATGCAGCAGCGAGGAGACGGTTGGAGGCAGCGGAGATGTCCTGTTTAAGGGCAATGTGTGGTGTAAATATTATGCAGAAAATTCGGAGTGTGGAAATTAGGAGAAGGTGTGGAGTTAATAAAAGTATTAGTCAGAGGGCAGAAGAGGGGTTGTTGAGGTGGTTTGGTCATTTAGAGAGAATGGATCACAGTAGAATGACATGGAAAGCATATAAATCTATAGGGGAAGGAAGGCGGGGTAGGGGTCGTCCTCGAAAGGGTTGGAGAGAGGGGGTAAAGGAGGTTTTGTGGGTAAGGGGCTTGGACTTCCAGCAAGCGTGCGTGAGCGTGTTAGATAGGAGTGAATGGAGACGAATGGTACTTGGGACCTGACGATCTGTTGGAGTGTGAGCAGGGTAATATTTAGTGAAGGGATTCAGGGAAACCGGTTATTTTCATATAGTCGGACTTGAGTCCTGGAAATGGGAAGTACAATGCCTGCACTTTAAAGGAGGGGTTTGGGATATTGGCAGTTTGGAGGGATATGTTGTGTATCTTTATATGTTTATGCTTCTAGACTGTTGTATTCTGAGCACCTCTGCAAAAACAGTGATAATGTGCGAGTGTGGTGAAAGTGTTGAATGATGATGAAAGTATTTTCTTTTTGGGGATTTTCTTTCTTTTTTGGGTCACCCTGCCTCGGTGGGAGACGGCCGACTTGTTGAAAAAAAAAAAAAAAAAAAAAAAAATATAAAAAAAAAAAAAAAAAAAAATATATATATATATATATATATATATATATATATATATATATATATACATACAGTATGGCCCCACTTATACGGCTGGTTAGGTTCCAGGCTACCACTGGAAAGCAGACATTGCCGGAAAGCGGACGCCATTTGTTTCCACTTATAAATATCAGATAAGAAGTTTACACTAACATATATTAAGTTAGTATTAGAACTAGGCATTAAACAACAATAAAAAGTAAAATACACACACAGTACACTCATTACTTATCTCAAAATATTTGTAGTCCTAATGGTCTTAATATAGGATGCAAGGTGAATATTTATTTGTAGAAAGTCAGGTGTGGTAGGTATCGTAGTCCATCTAGCCACCCAGAGCGGCAATGTAAACAAAGAGACGAACGCGGCTGGTGGGTTGATACATGTTCATTTCCATATTTGATATTTGTAAAGTTTATATCATAATACAAACACTTTACATTGTGTATAAGTTGTCTCCACATTGGTACAGTAGAATAAATAAAGAGAAACACTCCAATTCTCATGCAACACACCATTTTTAAAAGGAATGACGCTCTGAGTGAAGGTATACGAAAGAATAATCTAATACAGTTACCCCCCAGTAATACTAGTGTACACATTTTCTTTGGTGTTGGACTAGAGAAAACGTTGTTCTTTCCGACACTCTGACAACTGCAAAAACATCTCATACTTGTTAGTTTATTCTACTGTGGGTGTAATTATCATGGTGATATGTTACGTAGCATGTTTATTATATAAGTTTGAAAAAATATCATAGATGGATTAAGCAAAATGTCTATATTAACATTTTATACACTTAATGTGCCTCAGAGTGATTATTACTGTGTTATTATTATTAATAGGCATCTTCAAGACTAATAAGACACTCTTAGTGATTTTAATGTGTACCTGCACGACAGCATAGTGTGTAAGTTTACTTAGGTACAGGTACACATAAGTATAATTATCAGAGTATATATAAAATATAATATACGTAACTTTAAAACACTTGAAATTTTGGAAAGTTTCCAAACATAATGAAGAGACGTGGTGCTTACGGAGAATGTAAACAAATGGGTGGGGGCACGGTGACTGTACCAGAAAGACAGGGGGAGCCATATTATGAGTTTTGGTCATAATTTGAAATGTCCATATTAGTGGAACGCCGTAAAGCGAAACACCGTAAAGCAGGGCCCTGCTGTATCTGGCAAAATGATCAACATGTCTAATAGTAACCAGAAAAATAAATATGTGCATTTTTTCATTCTTGATGGATAAAGTGAATGTTATAAGTTTTTAACATTTAGTAAATAACTTCAGTGTTCATAAATTGACAAATTAAAATTTAAAAAAAATATTCTAGTACAGGTACAACATCAAATTTTCGGACAAGGATGGTCTAGAAACTCCTATAATCCTTACACATTTACGAGCAGGAACTTGAAATTCCCACGGCAGTGCATTTACCACCCAACGGTACGCCATTTATCCAACCCCAAGACCAAGAAAAACTGCGCTCTCTAAAGGTGGAAAACTCAGTAATCCGGAAAGGCTTTGGAACCAAAGGGTCCGGAAAATTGATGTTGTACCTCTATCATAATTGTGGTCATGACCCTTCAGTGAAATACAGGTCTCCCTCAACATTCGTGAGGGTTAGGGGATCAAGAGCCTTGCGAATGTTGAAAAACCGTGAATGTTTGGTGCCCCAATATATTGTAGGGAAATATAATACAATACTGCTTCCTTAACTTGTTGAACCATGAACAATCATAAAATACATGAAAACGTCGTAAATTGTACTAAATACGTACGTTATGCCTTAACAACATGTATGTTATTAAATACTACTGCCTCCACCACTGCGAGTCCCTACTACCCTCCCTCCGACCCCCCACAACTGGCAGCCAGCCCTCCCACCACTCAGTGTGGTGAGTGTTTTGTTTGTTCATTATTTGCTATTAACCCTTTGACTGTCGCGGCCGTATATATACGTCTTACGAGGTACCGTGTTTGACGTATATATACTCATAAATTCTAGCGGCTTCAAATCAAGCAGGAGAAAGCTGGTAGGCCCACATGTGAGAGAATGGGTCTGTGTGGTCAGTGTGTACCATATAAAAAAATCCTGGAGCACGCAGTGCATAATGGGAAAAAAAAAACTCTGACCGTTTTTTTTAATTAAAATGCCGACTTTGTGGTCTATTTTCGTATAGTATTTATGGTTGTATTCTCGTTTTCTTGGTCTCATTTGATAGAATGGAAAACATATTATAGAAATAGAGGTGATTTTGATTGATTTTACTATAAAAAGAACCTAGAAATGGAGCTCAAAGTAGGGGAAATGTTTGATTTTTGCCAATGTTCAAAAGTAAACAAATGATGCCATTGTCCAATAAATGTCCAACTAGCCATTCTAATATGCAGTCATGAATGGGTTGATGTTATTTATACAATTATTACAGTATTGCAGTAGTCTGCATAATAGTAAGTCTTCAATTTTTTGTTTGAATAAAAATTCAAAATAGAAAGCAAGAGTAATATCAGAGGGGCCTGGAGACGTGACTGATGAACAAAGAAAATGTAATTTTAGAGCCAGGAATGTCTGCATTGTTCATTCTGGACCTTATTTTGAAATAGTCATATTTTTTAGTTTTTGTGAAACTGGCCAAATTGCAAATTTCTGACCACATTATTAGGTAGTTGAAATCGGTAAATGGGCAGTTTCTTATACTCAATCGATAGAAAAAATGGAGTTCTAAAGAAATAGCTATGAGTTTGGTCGACTGGAACAATGGAATTAGCCGAAAATAGGGCTCAAAGTGGGCGAAATCGCCGATTTGTAAACAGAGCCGAGGTTGCTAACTTCGCGAGAGCGTAATTCCGTCAGTTTTCCATCAAATTTCGTTTTTTTTGGTGTCATTACAATCCGGAAAAGATTCTCTATCATTTCATAAGAAAAAATAATTTTTTTTTTTTAAATTTTGCGACACCAGGAGACACCTCAGGATTGGGGGTTGCGACAGTCAAAGGGATAAACTACAGTATAAATAATGTAAACCCATTTATGACTACATATTGGAATGGCTATTCGGACAGGTATTTGAAGGTGACATCATGTGTTTACTCTTGAACACAGCAAAGAATCAAACATTTCTGCTACTGCTAATAATAATAATAATAATAATAATAATAATAATAATAATAATAATAATAATAATAATGTAAAAATAATAATATAATAAAAATAATAATATAATAAAAATAATAATACATATTAATAATAATAATAATAATAATAATAAATACGATAGAATTGAAGAAGGAAATTGTACAAAAATGCGAGGGCTGAAGCAGTGGTGGAGGAAATGGTTGATGCAGCGTCAGTGTGGCTTTGTTTATGCTGGAGTGAGTATTAGTCTCCGTGCTCTTCCAAACATTTCATAATAATTCATTGTATTTGGTGCTTGTAGATTGAGTGTGACTGAGTGGTTGAGGCAGTGGGTGAGGCAGTGGTATTTACTAACATATATGTTATAAATAATAATAGTACATGTTAATATTAATAACATTTATAATAATAATAATAAATGTTATTCATAATGTACTATTATTATTTATAACATTTTTGTTTTTGTTTTTTCAACAAGTCGGCCGTCTCCCACCGAGGCAGGGTGACCCAAAAAGAAAGAAAATCCCCAAAAAGAAAATACTTTCATCATCATTCAACACTTTCACCACACTCACACATTATCACTGCTTTTGCAGAGGTGCTCAGAATACAACAGTTTAGAAGCATATACATATAAAGATACACAACATATCCCTCCAAACCGCCAATATCCCAAACCCCTCCTTTAACCCTTTCAAGGTCCAAGGCCCAAATCTGAAGTGGTGCCCCAGTGTCCAAGAATTTTCAAAAAAAAAATTTGTTATTTTTTCTTATGAAATGGTAGAGAATCTTTTTGCGAAGGTAATAAAACAAAAAGTACGAAATTTGATGGAAAATTGATGAAATTATGCTCTCACGAATTTTGATGTGTCAGCGATATTTACGAATCGGCGATTTTGCTGACTTTGACTTCCATTTTAGGCCAATTACATCATTCCAGTCGACCAAATTCTTAGCTATTTCACTAGTATTACTTCTATTCTATCGATTGAGCACAAGAAATCGCCAAGTCAACTGTTTCAACTACAAAATAAAGTGATCGGAAATTGGTAATTTGGCCAATTTAACACAAAGTTCAAAATATTCCAATTTCAAAATAGCATCCAGAATAAACAATGTAGGCATTCCTGGCACTAAACTAACATTTCCTCGGTTCATTAGTTACGTTTTGAGGCTTTACAAATAAATCCCATTTTTATTTTTTATTTACATAATGAATTTTTATTCACACCAAAAAATAGAAGATTTACTGTTATGCAATATTGTAATAATTGTATAAATATCATCACCACATTTGTGAATGTGTATTAGATCCACCAGCTGGCGTGTATTAGATGTGTGAGGTCGTTTGTTTACTCTTGAACATCGACAAAAATTTAACATTTCCGCTACTTTGAGCTCAGTTTCAAGCCATTTCCGATGCTAAAACCAATCAAAATCATCTCTATTTCTGTAATATGTCTTCCATTCTATCAAATGAGACCAAGAAATTGCAAATACAACTATAAAAAACATACGAAAAAACACTGCAAAGTTGCTGTTTTAATCGAAAATCTTGGTTTCAGTTTTTTTCTCTCATTATACACAGTGTGCTGCAGGATGTTTTATGTGGTGCACACATACCACATAGATGTATTCTCTCATATCTAGGCCCAAGTGTACCACTCACAGTTTATCAGAGTGAGCTGAGCTCATGACGTAGATCTACGGTTTGGACACTGAACGCAAAGCCGTAGATCTACGGGATGGACCCTGAAAGGGTTAAAGTGCAGGCATTGTACTTCCCATTTCCAGGACTCAAGTCAGACTATATGAACATAACCGGTTTCCCTGAATCCCTTCACTAAATATTACCCTGCTCACACTCCAACAGATCATCAGGTCCCAAGTATCATTCGCCTCCATTCACTCCTATCTAACACGCTCATGCACGCTTGCTGGAAATCCAAGCCCCTAGCCCACAAAACCTCCTTTACCCCCTCTTTCCAACCCTTTCGAGGACGACCCCTACCCCACAAAACCTCCTTTACCCCCTCTTTCCAACCCTTTCGAGGACGACCCCTACCCCTCCTTCCTTCCCCTATAGATTTATATGCTTTCCATGTCATTCTACTTTGATCCATTCTCTCTAAATGACCAAACCACCTCAACAACCCCTCTTCTGCCCTCTGACTAATGCTTTTATTAACTCCACACCTTCTCCTAATTTCCACACTCCGAATTTTCTGCATAATATTTACACCACACATTGCCCTTAGACAGGACATCTCCACTGCCTCCAACCGTCTCCTCGCTGCTGCATTTACCACCCAAGCTTCACATCCATATAAGAGTGTTGGTACTACTATACTTTCATACATTCCCTTCTTTGCCTCCATAGATAACGTTTTTTGACTCCACATATACCTCAACGCACCACTCACCTTTTTTCCCTCATCAATTCTATGATTAACCTCATCCTTCATAAATCCATCCGACGACACGTCAACTCCCAAGTATCTGAAAACATTCACTTCTTCCATACTCCTCCTCCCCAATTTGATATCCAATTTTTCTTTATCTAAATCATTTGATACCCTCATCACCTTACTCTTTTCTATGTTCACTTTCAACTTTCTACCTTTACACACATTCTCAAACTCATCCACTAACCTTTGCAATTTTTCTTTAGAATCTCCCATAAGCACAGTATCATCAGCAAAAAGTAACTGTGTCAATTCCCATTTTGAATTTGATTCCCCATAATTTAATCCCACCCCTCTCCCAAACACCCTACCATTTACTTCTTTTACAACCCCATCTATAAATATATTAAACAACCATGGTGACATTACACATCCCTGTCTAAGACCTACTTTTACTAGGAAGTATTCTCCCTCTCTTCTACACACCCTAACCAGAGCCTCACTATCCTCAGAAAAGCTCTTTACAGCATTTAGTAACTTACCTCCTATTCCATATACTTGCAACATCTGCCACATTGCTCCTCTATCCACTCTATCATATGCCTTTTCTAAATCCATAAATGCAATAAAAACTTCCCTACCTTTATCTAAATACTGTTCACATATATGCTTCAATGTAAACACTTGATCTACACATCCCCTACCCACTCTGAAGCCTCCCTGCTCATCCGCAATCCTACATTCTGTCTTACCTCTAATTCTTTCAATTATAACCCTACCATATACTTTTCCTGGTATACTCAGTAAACTTATTCCTCTATAATTTTTACAATCTCTTTTGTCCCCTTTCCCTTTATATAAAGGGACTATACATGCTCTCTGCCAATCCCTAGGTACCTTCCCCTCTTTCATACATTTATTAAATAAAAGTACCAACCACTCCAACACTATATCCCCCCCTGCTTTTAACATTTCTGTCATGATCCCATCAGTTCCAGCTGCTTTACCCCCTTTCATTCTACGTAATTTATAACATATATGTTAGTAAATATCACTGCCTCTATCACTCTCACCCACTGCCTCTACCACTGCCTCAACTGCTGCCTCACCCACTGCCTCTATCACTGCCTCTTCCACTGCCTCACCCACTGCCTTTACCACTGCCTCTACTATACATGCTCTCTGCCAATCCCTAGGTACCTTCCCCTCTTTCATACATTTATTAAATAAAAGTACCAACCACTCCAACACTATATCCCCCCCTGCTTTTAACATTTCTGTCATGATCCCATCAGTTCCAGCTGCTTTACCCCCTTTTATTCTACGTAATTTATAACATATATGTTAGTAAATATCACTGCCTCTATCACTCTCACCCACTGCCTCTACCACTGCCTCAACTGCTGCCTCACCCACTGCCTCTACCACTGCCTCACCCACTGCCTCACCCACTGCCTCAACCACTCCAGTCACACTCAATCTACAAGCACCAAATACAATGAATTATTGTGAAATGTTTGGAAGAGCACGGAGACTAATACTCACTCCAGCATAAACAAAGCCACACTGAGGCTGCGTCAACCACTTCCTCCACTACTGCTTCAGCCCTCGTATCTTTGTACAATTTCCTTCTTCAATTCTATGGTATTTATTATTATTATTATATTAATATTATTATTATTATTAGCAGTAGTAGAAATGTTTGATTCTTTGCTGTGTTCAAGAGTAAACACATGATGTCACCTTCCAATACCTGTCCGAATAGCCATTCCAATATGCAGTCATAAATGGGTTTACATTATTTATAATGTAGTTTAATAGCAAATAATGAACAAACAAAACACTCACCACACAGTGGTGGGAGGGCTGGCTGCCAGTTGCAGGGTTCGGAGGGAGGGTAGTAAGGACTCGTGGCGGTAAACTTAAATATGATTTGGCAACTGGGAATTTGGCGGTTGGGAATTCGTGAATGTGTGAAGCCCGCGAAAGATGAAAACACGAATGTTGAGGGAGACCTGTACCACACCTCTTTGCTCCTCATTTAACCCTCTGAGGGTTTTGGTCGTACTAGTACATCTTACGCGTAGGGGTTTTTGACGTACTAGTACGCATAAATTCTAGCGCCGTCAAATCTCGCGGGAAGAGGCTGGTAGGCCTCCATATGAAAGAATGGGTCTATGTGGTCAGTGTGCACAGTATAAAAAAAATCCTGCAGCACACAGTGCACAATGAGAAAAAAAAAACTTTCACGTTTTTTTGGCATAAAACAGCGTCTTTGCACTGGATTTTCGTATGGTATTTATTGTTGTATTCTAGTTTTCTTGGTCTCATTTTATAGAATGGAATGCATATCACAGAAATTGAGATGATTTTTACTGGTTTTACAATGAAAAATACCTTGAAATTGAGCTCAAAGTAGCAGAAATGTTCGATTTTTACCAAAGTTCAAAAGTAAACAAATCATGCCAAGCGTCCAATACACGTCAACTGGTGAGTCTAACATTCTTTTGCAATTGCGCCAATATGATTTATATCATTTTTTACACTAATGCAGTAGTCTGCATAACAGTAAATCTTCTATTTTTCGTGAGAATAAAAATTCAAAGTGGAAAGCAAAAGAATGTAAGAGGGGCCTTGAGACGTGACTAATGAGCAGAAGAAATGTCATTTTAGTGCCAGGAATGTATTTCTTGTTTGTTCTGGACACTATTCGGAAATTGGAATTTTTTGAAATTTGTGTGAAATTGGCAAAATTGATAAATTCTGACCACTGTACAGTGGACCCCCGCATAGCGACCTTAATCCGTGCAAGAGGGCTGGTTGTTATGCGAAATGTTCGGTATGCGAATGAATTTTCCCCATAAGAAATAATGGAAATAAAATTAATCCGTGCAAGACACCCAAAAGTATGAAAACAAAAATTTTACCACATGAAATAGACATTTTCCTACACACAAAGAGAAGGATACATGCACAAAAGTAGAGTAGTACATGCACAATATATATTGTGCATGTACTACTCTACTAAATGAAGAATAAATGACACTTACCTTTATTGAAGATGCAGCAATGACTGATGAGACACTGTGTCCTGGGAGTGCCTTTTCCTCCTGAGTACTGTAGGTCCTGTTTGGTATTTTCTTCCAGAACAGGCCTTATCACACTGTGTATGTCACTACGATTCTTAAATCTCTCAAACCAACCTTTGCTGGCTCTAAATTCACCAATATGAGCACTAGTTCCAGGCATTTTCCCTGTTCACCTGGGTGTTAGTCGACTGATGTGGGTTGCATCCTGGGAGACAAGATTAAGGACCCCAATGGAAATAAGTTAGACAGTCTTCGATGACACTGACTTTTTTGGGTTATCCTGGGTGGCAAATCCTCTGGGGTTAATTGTTTCTTGGTATTCTCAATAAGCCACACCAACAACGGTGGTACAGCAGCAGCAGCAGCAGCAGCAGCAGACGATGCTACAGCAGCAGCAGCAGCAGCAGACGATGCTACAGCAGCAGCAGCAGACGATGCTACAGCAGCAGCAGCAGACGATGCTACAGCAGCAGCAGCAGACGATGCTACAGCAGCAACTGACGATGTTACAGCAGCAGCAGACGATGCTACAGCAGCAACTGACGATGTTACAGCAGCAGCAGACGATGCTGCAGCAGCAGCAGCAGCAGCAGACGATGCTACAGCAGCAGCAGCAGCAGCAGACGATGCTACAGCAGCAGCAGCAGACGATGCTACAGCAGCAGCAGCAGCAGCAGACGATGCTACAGCAGCAGACGATGCTACAGCAGCAACTGACGATGTTACAGCAGCAGCAGACGATGCTACAGCAGCAGCAGACGGTACTACAGCAGCAGCAGCAGCTGACGGTGGTACAGCAGCAGCAGCAGCTGTACCACCAATAGTAGCGATGGTTGATTGGGGTTTATTATACAACCTGGCCAGCTCGGAGACACGCACTCCACTTTCATACTTATCAATGATCTTTTTCTTCATTTCCAAAGTAATTCTCACCCTTATTGCTGTAGGGTTGGCACTAGAAGCTATCTTGGGGCCCATGGTCACTTATTTTCCAGAAAAAAATCACCAAAAACACTGTAATAATACGAAATGTTCCGATTGTATGCTTGGATGTTACCGCGGAGGCTGGCTGGTAAACAATGCCACCGGCGGAACATGTGAGCGTGGCTCAGGCCGCACATTGGACGCGTCTCGGATGAAGGCCGCTGAGCGGGTTTTTGGGCGGTATGCGGGGCAAAATTTTAGCGATCAAAGCGTCCGCTATGCGGATTGTCCGTTATGCAAGGCGTCCGTTATGCGGGGGTCCACTGTATTAGATAGTTGAAAATGGTAAATGGGTGGTTTCTTGCACTCATTCGATAGAAAAAATATAGTTCTAGCGAAATATTCATGTTGTTTGTCGACTAGTACAGAGGAATTGGCCGAAAATGGGGCTCAAATTGGGCAAAATCGCCAATGCGTAAACATCGCCGAGACCGCAAACTTCGCGAGAGCATAATTCCATAAGTTTTCCATCAAATCTCATAATTTTGGTGTCATTATGATCGGGAAAAGATTCTCTATCTTTTCATAAGAAAAAATAATTTTTTTTTTTAAATTTAGCCGACCCTGAGAACGAGTTTCTGAGAGGGCCTGTCGACCCTCAAAGGGTTAATGATCCATCCTCAAAATTACAACTGAAACCTGGCTAAAAATGATTAGCATGTTTGTTTTGTGATAACTCCACATGGGCTTATCACTTCATATGAATATAATAACAATAATCTGCATTTCTCACCAGATAAACCTGCACTATTGCTTATACTCTCGACTGAATCGTTGCTGCCCTCTGTTAGGTTGTTGGGAGGCAGCGGCGGTGTTCGTCTACGACGCTTTAAGTCGCTGAGGGGCACTGGCAAACCACCTGGGAAGCAAGCCAACGTTTCACCATCTGCCTCGAGTCTCTGCTTGGTGATGGTATTCCTGAGGGCAAGATCACCAAGTTAAAATAAACAATTACAATTTTTTTATTTACTCACATGGAGATGCAGGAAGCATGTCAATTCCCATATAAGAAAAAGCTGTACTTGTTTAACAAATTTACACAAATCATCCTTCTCAAGAGCAAAAACTCTTTCCAATGTGGGGTAAGGAGGCCAACACCAAGTTTCTCGAAGACTGTGTTGATTCCCTCTCACATTCGCATACACAATAATATGACCACTGGACACATTAAAATTTATGCTTAACAGTTCATCAACAGTAAAGCGTAGTGTAGTGCTCACATCCAACAGCTTCTGATTTATTACACACACAAATAAAATATGTACTGTAATTATAATTAAGGCAAATTAATTTATTAATGGGAAGCAAGAGATGGGTTCTGTCAATATAGGATCAGGAATGATTGATTACTCACGGCCAACACTAGAAATATAGGTGAGAAATTCATCAGATAATGTTATGGTAGCTTCACAGCTGTCAAGGCTCAGTGCCAGAGGTAGAAAGAAGAAAAACTATACTGAATTATCAAAAATGAAATGATAGGTTATGAAGAAAAAAGGCTCCTGAAGGAGCCTGATACATGAAAGGCAATGAGACTGGGCAAAATACTGCTATGGATATTGAGAACGAGGAGCTGCATGCAGGTGGCTCACCAAGACTTGGACTGCTAGACAGAAATTGCCAGATGCTTGTTAGATGGTAACAGAAATACCAACATTAAAAAAGGAAGCCAAAAAGAAGTCCTAAACTACAGATTATTATCGTTTCCATGCAAAGCATCAGAAAGGATAAGGAAGAAGGACTGTTTGAAAACATAGAAAAAACAATTCCTCACAAACCATCAGCACACTTTCTTGAATGGACAATCATTTTTCTAAAACCTAATAAAATAACTTATAACAGAATGAGAGAGGCTAGGCAGGAAAGAGGATAGGGTGAAGGAATAAAAGAAGGAGAGAAGGCCAACTGTCCCAGTGAGGGGTGAAATATCTGGATGGGAAGAACAAGAAGAGTCCACAAGGGCTAATACAAGGTCCAAGATACGTATAGTTTAATGACCTGTCCATGAGGGTAATTTCCTACATATTTATCATGATGGATGATGCCAAATTTATGAAGACAGGCACACAATAGGTCATAAGGAATATGTAACAAGTTCTGAACATGTTCCAGTGTTACATGACTGATCATAAGAGTGATTTTTCAAGTTTAACCTAAGAAATAAAATTGGTAATACTGTGTGCTAGGGAAAGTATATTACCAGGAGGGACAACTATGGAATCAGTCGAAGATAGTTCTAAATGTGAACATCATGTTAATCCTGTTTCTTTAAATATTAACCTCAGTAACATCAGAGGCATATGCAAGACTGGCAATGTAACATACTCTTGCAAATCCCTTACCATATGTGACCAGTATTGCAGCACAAAGTTGTAGCATAAACCCCCCTGTCTAGCCAAAACACAAAGCAAAGTTTGAGAATGTTTAAAGCTATACCTCCAGACTGGTGTCAAAGATGTGAGGCTCAAGATACAAGAAAAGATGGCACAAGCTGGATCTTATCACAGGAGGAACATAAAACTTTAATGGAAAAAGAGGTGCAAAATACTTGAGAGCAAATTATTATGTTCAATGGAAAGTGCTGAATCTGCAAAGTTCATTAAGTGTTGCATGGTAAAAGTAAAAGAGATGGAGGTATTGAGGAGGAGGACTGGCATCTCCAGGGCATATACACTGACAGATGAACACTGGATGGTGATGTTAAATGCACACCCAACCTAAGAGCCCCAGAGACATCTGGAAACATTACTTCAGCATTAAAGCAGTGGAAGAAGCCAGGTATACATTGGCAGAAACCACACACAAGTCATTAAGAATTAATAAGAAATAATTCACATCAGTTAGTAGAAAGTGGAGATTGGACTAAGAGCCAGTACTCATCCCTAACACATTCAAAAGAACTCTTTCCATATCCTCTAACTTCCAATTTCAGTCTCATCTCTCTCACTGGCCTAAAAAAATCTTGTACACACTCATTATTTTTACATCAGTCCTCTATTAGTCTTTCTATATGTATTCCTACTCCTTTTCTAACCAGTTCAAGTGATCTATTCCTTGAACTCTCCAACAAAACCTCTAAATATTAATGCTCATCTGCTAACACTTTTGTAAGTGGTCTCTTATTGCTGCACACCCACATTAAATGCTTGACACACTATGCTACTGATCTTATGAAAGACATGAAACATAATGCATCTATGGCCTAATATTTACCGTGTGGAACTCCTACGCTGAGCCACACACCTGGTCTTGGCGAGTATTGGACCAGTTTGGTCATCACTGCTACGGATGGTCAGAGAATACAAGTCAGCCAGATGATTCAGCTGGTCTCGATCTTTATCTGTCATAGGTCTCAGGCGAAGCTCAGATTGCCTCGGATCCTGGATCGTAAAATTTAATATCTTCAGAATTTGGAATAATAAAAAAAAATCTTTTGTATACAAAAAATTCTTAAAAATGCAAATGGGAAGGATGAGATGATAATATATAGGGGCTAAATTTTTTTTTATCATGCAGATGGTGCAGATTTAGAGTAGCATAAGGAAATGCCTAGCTGCAGATTTTTGACAACATATTGGGTAACGAAATGTTACAATAATTATAAACATATAGACAAGAGCTTAGAAAGTGTACAAGTAGCTCAGTCACCCTGCACAGACAATATGTAAATGTTGAATCTTTTCTAAATGGCAGCAAGTAGCACTTCTTGACGTTCCTCTAACACAGGGGTCTCAATCTGGTGCAAACTACTCCACGTGGGACAATGTCCACTTTCTTTATGAAGATAATGGATAGATGGAAAAAATATTTATAAAAAACTCTTTTCTTCTTCTTTCAACACACCGGCCATATCCCACCGAGGTGGGGTGGCCCAAAAGGAAAAACAAAAGTTTCTCCTTTTACATTTAGTAATATATACAGGAGAAGGGGTTAATAGCCCCTTGCTCCTGGCATTTTAGTCGCCTCTTACAACACGCATGGCTTACGGAGGAAGAATTCTGTTCCACTTCCCCATGGGAGTAAGAGGAAATAAACAAAAACAAGAACTAGTAAGAAAATAGAAGAAAACCCAGAGGGGTGTGTATATACTATATGCTTATATGTATGTGTAGTGTGACCTAAGTGTAAGCAGAAGTAGCAAGACGTACCTGAAACTTTGCATGTTCATGAGACAGAAAAAAAAAAAGACACCAGCAATCCTACCATCGTGTAAAACAATTACAGGCTTCTGTTTTACACTCACTTGGCAGGATGGTAGTACCTCCCTGGGCGGTTGCTGTCTACCAACCTACTACCGATATATAAAAAACTCATTGTTATATAATTACAATTTAACTGATGACTAACTTTAAAGTAAGTAATTTTCATTAAAAACTACTGTATCATACTTTCATATGCACTGATCTTCAATGATAAATTAGCAAGCATTGTTAAACTTTGTTACCACCCCAGCAGTACTGCATTGGGTTCATGCCGCAAATTTTTTCCCATCATACCAGCCGACTACCACCAAAGCAGGATGACCCGAAAAAGAAAAAACTATGAAGTTTATCTTCTCTTAATATTGAACAATTTATACAGAAGGTGTTACTAGTCCTTTGCTCTCGGTATTTTAGTTGCCTCTTACAACACACACAGCTTACTAAGGAAAGATTATGCCATAAGATTTGAAATTTTATAACTTTTAGAACAACATGCACTTCTGGAAATACAGCTAAAAAATGAGTAATGGTGAATGTTTATCCCTCTGTTGATCACCCCTCTTTGTTCAGATATACATCTTGCTAAAAAAAGAGGAATATATAGATGAAATGCCAGGAGCAAGGAGCTAGTAACCCCTTTCTCCTGTATACATTACTTAAGTTAAAAAGAGAAACTTTTGTTTTTCTTTTTGGGCCACCTTGCCTCGGTGGGATACGGCAGGTGTGTTGAAAGATGACGACGACTCATAACAATTTATAACATGATCAAAGCTGTCAAGTGGCATTTCAAAATTGTAAGGCAGTTGCAACTAACAAAAGTGAAAACAACAGGGTAACATTTTGTGAAGGGATTCAGGGAAACTGGTTAGCTGGGCCTGAGTCCTAGAGGTGGGAAGTACAATGCCTGCACTTTAAAGGAGGAACTTGGGATATTGGCTGTTTGGAGTGACATCTGAGCTGTCATATCTGTGCAACTCTGCAAAGACAGTGATTGTGTGTGAATGATGGTGAAAGTGTCTTTCTTTTTCGGGTCACCATGCCTTGGTGGGAGACAGCCAGCATGTTAAAAAATAATAATAATAATAAGGGTCACCCTGACTCATTGGGAATGGCCAAAGTATTAAAAAAATAATAATAGTAATACTAATAAAAAAAAGCCATAAAGTTAATGCAGATATACAGTATGGTAATGTACAGTGTTCAATATTCACAATTTTGCAAGCACATTCTTGAAGGGAAAAAAATCAGTGAGAAAATAAATTATGGGTTAGCGGCATGCTAGATATAACCCTAAGAAGTACAGATGGGTTGCTGTATACTATATCATAATACACAAAGTATGGTTACTGTATTCTATGTCACAATACATAAAGTATGGTTGCTGTATACCATGTCATAATATACAAAGTATAGTTGCTGTATACTATGTCATAATATACAAAGTATAGTTGCTGTATACTATGTCATAATATACAAAGTATGGATACTGTAGATTGTCATAATACACAAAGTATGGTTGTTGTAGACTAGATGTAACACAGGAGGAAACAATGAGATACACTCCTAGAATCCCAAACATAAGCACTGCAATAACTCAAACTGCAACACACAAGACATATAATAACAACATAGCCCAGGTCTTCAAATGGGGTCTACAAGGCAAGCATACACAAGACAGCATAAACTGGAATCAATTCTAGACAATTCTATACCCAGTGTGTGTCCACTGAGCAATTGACAAGTTCAGTGTCATCTTCATTTCCTTGACTGGGTTTCTTCAATGTTTAAAAAGGCCTCAGACTAACTCATGTTCTCCTTTTGGCAGAGTCAATATTTTAATAATAATCATCACTTACAATACAGTAACTAATTTTTTTTTCTCACATACAAAAAATCTGAGGTGCAGTATTTCAATTGAAATATTACCAGAAATGCCAACATTATTACAGTTGTATCATAACAAGACAGATATATATTATCTCTCTCTCTCTCTCTCACACACACACACACATGGGCGACTTCAATCACAGGGAGATTGATTGGGAAAACCTGGAGCCACATGGGGGTCCCGAAAAATGGAGAGCAAAGATGATGGATGTGGTGCTGGCAAATCTCGTGCACCAACATGTTAGGGATACTACCAGAGAGGGGAGGATGAACCAGCAAGACTGGACCTCGTGTTCACCCTGAGTAGCTCAGACATTGAGCACATCACGTATGAAAGGCCCCTTGGAGCTAGTGACTGCGTAGTTATGAGCTCTGAATACATCGTTGAGCTAAAAGTGGAGAGGGTAACAGGAGTAGAAAGGGAAAAGCTAAACTATAAAAGGGGGACTACACAGGAATGAGGACCTTCCTGCAGGAGGTTCAGTGGGGACAGGAGTTGGTAGGAAAATCAGTAAATGAAAGGATGGACTTTGTAACAACAAAATGCAAGGAGGCAGAGGAAAGGTTTGTTCCCAAGGGTAACAGAAATAATGAGAATGACAGAACGAGCCCTTGGTTTACCCGAAGGTGCAGGGAGGCAAAAACTAAGTGCTCTAAAGAATGGAAAAAGTACAGAAGGCAAAGGACTCAGGAGAATAAAGAGATTAGTCGACGAGCCAGAAACGAGTATGCACAGATAAGGAGGGAGGCGCAGCGGCAGTATGAAAATGACATAGCATCGAAAGTCAAGTCTGACCCGAAACTACTCTACAGCCACATCAGGAGGAAGACAACAGTCAAGAACCAGGTAATCAGGCTGAGGAAAGAAGGTGGGGAGCTCACAAGAAACGACCAGGAGGTATGTGAGGAGCTCAACATGAGATTTCAGGAAGTATTTACAGTGGAGGCTGAAGGGTTAACGGGAAGACAAAACAGTGGCGTACAGCAACAAGGGATATACCAACAAGTGTTAGATGAATTACACACAACTGAGGAGGAGGTGGAGAAGCTCCTAAGTGACCTTGATACCTCAAAGGCGGTGGGACCGGACAACATCTCTCCGTGGGTCCTTAGAGAGGGAGCAGGGACACTACGTGTGCCACTAACCAAAATCTTCATCACATCCCTTGAAACTGGGCAACTACCTGAAGTATGGAAGAAGGCAAATGTAGTCTCCATCTTTAAGAAGGGAGACTGAAATGAAGCACTAAATTATAGACCAGTGTCACTCACATGTATAGTATGCAAAGTCTTGGAAAAGATTATCAGGAGGAGAGTGGTGGAGCACCTGGAGCAGAACAAGATTATAAACGACAGCCAGCATGGATTCATGGAAGGCAAATCCTACTAGAGTTTTATGACAAGGTAACTGAAGTAAGAAATGAGAGGGAGGGGTGGGTTGATTGCATTTTCTTGGACTGCAAGAAGGCCTTTGACACAGTTCCTCATAAGAGATTAGTACAGAAGCTAAAGGAACAGGCACATATAACAGGAAGGGCACTGCAATGGATCAGAGAATACCTAACAGGGAGGCAACAGCGAGTCATGGTCTGTGATGAGGTATCACAGTGGGCGCCAGTGACGAGCGGGGTCCCACAGGGGTCAGTCCTGGGACCAGTGCTATTCTTGGTATATGTGAACGACATGACGGAAGAGATAGACTCAGAAGTGTCCCTGTTTGCAGATGATGTGAAGTTAATGAGGAGAATTAAATCGGACGTGGACCAGACAGGTCTACAAAGAGACCTGGACAGGCTGGATGTGTGGTCCAGAAACTGGCTCCTAGAATTTAACCCCGCCAAATGCAAAGTCATGAAGATCGGAGGAGGGCAAAAAAGACTGCAGACAGAGTATAGGCTAGGTGGCCAAAGGCTGCAAACCTCACTCAAGGAGAAAGACCTAGGAGTGAGTATAATACCGAGTACATCGCCAGAAGCACACATTAACCAGATAACTGCTGCGGCATATGGGCGCTTGGCAAACCTGAGAATAGTGTTCCGGTACCTCAGTAAGGAATCGTTCAAGACTTTATACACTGTGTACGTCAGGCCAATACTGGAGTACGCAGCACCAGTTTGGAACCCACACCTGGTCAAACACGTCAAGAAATTAGAGAAAATGCAAAGGTTTGCAACAAGGCTAGTTCCAGAGCTAAGGGGAATGTCCTATGAAGAAAGGTTAAGGGAAATCGGTCTGACAACACTGGAGGACAGGAGGGTCAGGGGAGACATGATAACAACATACAAAATACTGCGTGGAATAGACAAGGTGGACAGAGACAGGATGTTCCAGAGATGGGACACAGAAACAAGGGGTCACAATTGGAAGCTGAAGACTCAGATGAGTCAATGGGATGTTAGGAAGTATTTCTTCAGTCAGAGAGTAGTTAGGAAGTGGAATAGTCTGGCTAGCGATGTAGTGGAGGCAGGAACTACACATAGTTTTAAGACAAGGTATGATAAAGCTCGTGGAGCAGGGGAGAGAGGACCTAGTAGCAGTCGGTGAAGAGGCGGGGCCAGGAGCTGAGTCTCGGCCCCTGCAACCACAATTAGGTGAGTAAAATTAGGTGAGTACACACACACACACACACACACACACACACACACACACACACACACACAGTCTGTCTCCCAACCCATCTGTCATTCTCTCTCAGTCTGTTAATCTCAAATTCTCTGTCTGTCTCTCAGCCAGTCAGATGCACACATTCTCTCGTATGAGATCACTGGGGCAGACAACTTGTCAAGAGTATATTGCATGAATACTTTCAATCCTACAAGATGCATTCTTGGACTGTGGATTAGTCGTGCTACTGCAAGGTCTGCCCTACCTAACCAGCCATCAGACATGCAAATGGTTAGACAAGAACAGCTGTCAACTCTTCTATAAAAAATACAACTGTCTTCTGAACCTATCCATAATTCATACAGCATGGGATTTTTTTTTTTTTTTCAACAAGTCGGCCGTCTCCCACCGAGGCAGGGTGACCCAAAAAAGAAAGAAAATCCCCAAAAAGAAAATACTTTCATCATCATTCAACACTTTCACCACACTCACACATTATCACTGTTTTTGCAGAGGTGCTCAGAATACAACAGTTCAGAAGCATACACATATAAAGATACACAACATATCCCTCCAAACTGCCAATATCCCAAACCCCTCCTTTAAAGTGCAGGCATTATACTTCCCATTTCCAGGACTCGAGTCCGACTATATGAAAATAACCGGTTTCCCTTAATCCCTTCACTAAATATTACCCTGCTCATACTCCAACAGATCGTCAGGTCTCAAGTACCATTCGTCTCCATTCACTCCTATCTAACACGCTCACATACGCTTGCTGGAAGTCCAAGCCCCTTGCCCACAAAACCTCCTTTACCCCCTCTCTCCAACCCTTTCGAGGACGACCCCTACCCCGCCTTCCTTCCCCTATAGATTTATATGCTTTCCATGTCATTCTACTTTGATCCATTTTCTCTAAATGACCAAACCACCTCAACAACCCCTCTTCTGCCCTCTGACTAATACTTTTATTAACTCCACACCTTTTCCTAATTTCCACACTCCGAATTTTCTGCATAATATTTACACCACACATTGCCCTTAAACAGGACATCTCCACTGCCTCCAACCGTCTCCTCGCTGCTGCATTTACCACCCAAGCTTCACACCCATATAAGAGTGTTGGTACTACTATACTTTCATACATTCCCTTCTTTGCCTCCATAGATAACGTTTTTTGACTCCACATATACCTCAACGCACCACTCACCTTTTTTCCCTCATCAATTCTATGATTAACCTCATCCTTCATAAATCCATCCGCCGACACGTCAACTCCCAAGTATCTGAAAACATTCACTTCTTCCATACTCCTCCTCCCCAATTTGATATCCAATTTTTCTTTATCTAAATCATTTGACACCCTTATCACCTTACTCTTTTCTATGTTCACTTTCAACTTTCTACCTTTACACACATTCCCAAACTCATCCACTAACCTTTGCAATTTTTCTTTAGAATCTCCCATAAGCACAGTATCATCAGCAAAAAGTAACTGTGTCAATTCCCATTTTGAATTTGATTCCCCAAAATTTAATCCCACCCCTCTCCCGAACACCCTAGCATTTACTTCCTTTACAACCCCATCTATAAATATATTAAACAACCATGGTGACATTACACATCCCTGTCTAAGACCTACTTTTACCGGGAAGTATTCTCCCTCTCTTCTACACACCCTAACCTGAGCCTCACTATCCTCATAAAAACTCTTTACAGCATTTAATAACTTACCACCTATTCCATATACTTGTAACATTTGCCACATTGCTCCTCTATCCACTCTATCATAGCATGGGAATATCTGAAATTTTTCACATACGTATATACATATGAAGCCTGAAATCTTTACATGTAACGGAACACACTACAAAATGCACATTAAATGCATTATTATTATTTCTAGTCAACATTCACCCCTCTTCTAAATCTGAGTTAAGATCTCTATAAATAAATGGCCTTGTGAAAATAAAGTCAAAACTGGTATACAGTGGACCCCCGCATAACGATTACCTCCGAATGCGACCAATTATGTAAGTGTATTTATGTAAGTGCGTTTGTACATGTATGTTTGGGGGTCTGAAATGGACTAATCTACTTCACAATATTCCTTATGGGAACAAATTCGGTCAGTACTGGCACCTGAACATACTTCCGGAGTGAAAAAATATCGTTAACCGGGGGTCCACTGTAGTAGTTTTTTACACCCTAAGAGCCTAGAAATATGGAAAATATCTGCAATACACACGCTTGCCCAATAATCAAGAGATCATTACAACTTTAACAATGATATGTAGCAGACTGGTTTTCCTTGCATTACCACCAAAGAAAGAAAACTTAGATACTCCTTCTGTTACTGCTGGATCTTTGGCTATTAGAAGCTTGAAAAACCTTGACAAAAGAGTAAATACTGAAGACAGAGTGCCATGAGCTTAGCTCTGCTGCTGTTGCTACAACTAGGTAATATTGCACTGCAGTGCCACTAGCTGCTTTACTCCACTTTCACCACCATCATATTTCCCTTTTGAATAAAAAAAAAATATGTAAATATGCCTTTCATCTTTTCACATTTCTTCCATTCTGGTGAGGCTATCATTCTTGCTATATAAATGTTTCACACAAAACAGGTGTTGACTGTTTACCATATTCTTTCTTTCAACACACCGGCCGTATCCCACCAAGACAGGGTGGCCCAAAAAGAAAAACGAAAGTTTCTCTTTTAAATTTTGTAATTTATACGGGAGAAGGGGTTACTAGCCCCTTACTCCCGGCATTTTAGTCGCCTCTTACAACACGCATGGCTTACGGAGGAAGAATTCTGTTCCACTTCCCCATGGAGATAGGAAATAAACAAGAACTAGAAAGAAAATAGAAGAATACGCAGAGGGGTGTGTATATATATGCTTGAACATGTATGTGTAGTGTGACCTAAGTGCAAGTAGAAGTAGCAAGACATACCTGAAATCTTGCATGTTCATGAGACAGACAAAAGACACCAGCAATCCTACCATCGTGTAAAACAATTACAGGTTTTCGTTGTACACTCACTTGGCAGGACGGTAGTACCTCCCTGGGTGGTTGCTGTTTACCAACCTACTACCTATGTTTACCATATACAATAGCCAAAGTGGAATGCAAAATTCTTTGACAAATAGTTGAAGTGTTCCTTTAAATGTTTAATGCTTGAAGGCATCTGAAATGTCTGGTTAAAATTTTCCTCATGGCCACTTACTGAAGGAAAGAGACTAGATGCCAAAATATTGGTAAATGGATGAAAGATTTTGAAGGTTACATGTACGTATAACATCAAGTAGCAACAAAGGTCATTTTTCAGTCATCTACCTACCTGCAGGAATCTTGAGACTTTATCATTCACTGACGACACTATACTAAACCCAGGCTTCCGATCTCGTATTCGTCTCCGGCCGGCACGAATTTCACGTCTCTGAAAGTTTACTCTTTATTCAGTATGTATATACATTGATCGTTTGTTTCCTACCTCAGCACCTGTTAATACAATGTACTGTACTATGAACTGATCTGAATCTCACTCATTCATCTTATTTATATAAGGTACCGTATAGTAAACACAAGTTCATAAAAAATGATTTTAAAATAAATTTTGTTTGTACTATTTTCAATTTTTTTTATTATTAAGATCAAATGCATATGTCGTCTAATTTAGATTTTAATGATTTAGCTGGTCAGAATTTGCGAGATTCAGTTCTCCTCCTCCTCCTCCTTTATCTGAAAAAACTGTAAATTCAACCCTCAAAGTGTCAGTAAGCCTAGTGTTCCATCTTCATTTTGTAGTTAAACATAAAAAATCTTACTATACTGTAACACTGTTTTTGTAAGCTATAAAGTTTGGCCTATGGTATCACGGTACTCAGATTTCATGCTGTTGAAGTGCAATCACTCTACAGATATTGTTACTCTCTCCTGATCTGACACTTTGAGAGCACAACGGAGCTGTTAGATTAGCCTTCACCAACTACAGGCCCGGACACGAGTCGACAAACTATCCACCTCGTCTGAAAATAACAGGATGCATAATACGCCAATACTCACCAAAAGCCTCTCTCTCAGCTTTTGGAATCTGAGTCTGCAGGCTTGTTGGTTCTCCATGGACATTGTCTCATACCTCTCTTTGAACAGAGCCTGGAAAGGAAAGAGGGAAGCAACTCACGCCACCCGTCGAAAGACATTTACCGAGACGTGGTCTATAGGTCACAGTCACTGGTATAATGTTCTCATTTACTAAGTGCTTAATTGTAACTTTATAATTTATGTCTTATATTAATTAGTTTCAATATGAGTTTATGTGCCATCATCTTATCTTGCAAAAATTAACAAAGGTGGATGAACTGACCATCACTGTCTCCTATAGACACGACAAGAAATAAATCTCTCTTTGACGTGCCTCGAGTGCAACAATATTTGAAGGAACTTCATTCAAATAAAGGTGCCTAAAATTATGGAATAGCTTACCAGTAGCAGTTAGATTGCATAATTTCATTGAATGCAAGTAATTCTAGAAGGTTGCCTACACTCCAAGTATCATAACTGAGTATATCCAGTAGTAAAAGCATAATAAATGTACAGTACGTATCACATCCCTCTATCAATATACAGCCTCTCCTCACTTAGCGATGTACTCGTTTACCGACATCTCGGACATACGATGGGATCTCTGACCAGTATGCATACCTAAATTATGTATATTAGAGCTGATTTTCTTTATTCTATATATTAAAGTATACAGTATACTACTGTATAAACATTTAAAAATATACCACAAATGTTATAAATGGAGCAAAGGGGACATTAAAACAATATCAAAGATGGTTAACACAAACCCACTACTACTATAATATGCTCCTTGCTTAACAACGAATTCATTTACTGATGTGGTCTTAGGAACAGAACTCCGTTGTTAAGTGAGGAGAGGCTGTATTATCTCCATATATGCAAATGCATTTCCAACACCAACTATTATATTTTTTATCATATCGGTGGTTTCCCGCCAAAGAAGGGTGACCCAGAGAAGGATGCACATTCACCATCACTCATTCAGTAGCTGTCTTATCAGAAATGCATGAACATCACAACTCAAATGACGCTCCGAATCACAACATCCCCACCTGCCTTTGAATGTAAGTATAGCTTGAAATACACACTACAGCAAAACAACTTTTATTGAGACAACTCTTCACTAGTGCAACAGACTTTTCAATCAATAAAAAATGCCGAATAACAATCATGATATAAGTATAAAGACAAGTGCAGGCAAGTGACATGTGAGGTAAGTGAGGTATCAGGGTGTAGGTGGTGAACCTACTGGTCTACTGTGTCTTGTGTGCTTATGTGATAGAAGGGCGAACTTATGGTTTTGCCAAACTGAAACCTCCATGATTCTGTTGAATGGTATTTTTCATGCAGATTAAGGCAGATTCCACATGTCTGTCCTGTATCATGTCGCTTTCCTTAATGAGAAGACAAAACACAGATGCCTGGAATCGGTCATAATCTTCTCACAAATACCATTCAGCAGAATGGTATTTGTGTGAAGTAGGGTAGAGTTTTTTTTTTTAGCAAAAAACCTCTACCCTACTCCTATTACAAAACAATAATAGTTCAGATATGATTCATATCAGCACATAAGACGCAGCAGACCATCAGTGCTCCCTGGATGCTCACCGCACACACTGACTTCACTTACCCGATTTATCACCTACTCACACTTGACATTATATCCCCCCCTGCTTTTAAGATTTCTGTCATGATCCTGTCAGTTCCAGCTACTTTACCCCCTTTCATTCTACATAATGCCTCATGCACTTCCCCCACACTCACATCCTGCTCTTCTTCACCCCTAAAAGATGGTATACCTCCCTGGCCAATGCATGAAATTACCGCCTCCCTTTCTTTATTGACATTTAAAAGTTCCTCAAAATACTCCCGCCATCTACCTAATACCTCCCTCTCCCCATCTACTAACTCCCCTACTCTGTTTTTAACTGACAAATCCATACGTTCCCTAGGCTTTCTGAACTTGTTTAACTCACTCCAAATTTTTTTCTTATTTTCATTACAATTTCTTGACAGTGCCTCTCCCACTCTATCATCTGCTCTCCTTTTGCACTCTCTCACCACTCTCTTCACCTTTCTTTTACTCTCAATATACTCTGCTCTTCTTATAACACTTCTGCTTGGTAAAAACCTCTCATAAGCTACCTTTTTTTCTTTTATCACACCCTTTGCTTCATCATTCTACCAATCACTCCTCTTTCCTCCTGCACCCACCCTCCTATAACCATAAACTTCTCCCCCACATTCTAATACTGCATTTTTAAAACTATTCCAACCCTCTTCAACCCTCCCCCCCACTATTCATACTTGCACTAGCCCACCTTTCTGCCAATAGTTCCTTATATCTCAACCGAATTTCCTCCTCCCTTAGTTTATACACTTTCACCTCTCACTTAGTTTATACACTTTCACCTCTCTCTTACTTCTTGTTGCCATTTTCCACTTGTCCCCTCTACCTCTTACTCTAACTGTAGCTACAACTAAATAATGATCCAATATATCAGTTGCCCCTCTATAAGCATGTACATCCTGGAGCCTACCCATCAACCTTTTATCCACCAATACATAATCTAGCAAACTACTTTCATTACATGCTTTATCATATCTTGTATATTTATATATCCTTTTTTTCATAAAATATGTATTACTTATTACCAAATCTCTTTCTACACATAGCTCAATTAAAGGCTCCCCATTTTCATTTACCCCTGGCACCCCAAATTTACCTACTACTCCCTCCACAACATTTTTACCCACTTTAGCACTGAAATCCCCAACCACAAGTACTCTCACACTTGGTTCAAAACTCCCCACGCATTCACTCAACATTTCCCAAAATCTCTCTCTCTCCTCTACACTTCTCTCTTCTCCAAGTGCATATATGCTTACTATAACCCACTTTTCACATCCAACCTTTATCTTACTCCACATAATCCTTGAATTAATACATTTATACTCCCTCTTTTCCTGCCATAGCTTATCCTTCAACATTATTGCTACTACTCCTTTAGCTCTAACTCTATTTGAAATCCCTGACCCCCTTCAGCTTTGTTTCACTTAAAGCCAGGACATCCAGCTTCTTCTCATTCATAACATCCACAATCATCTCTTTCTTATCATTCGCACAACATCCACGCACATTCAGACATCCCACTTCGACATTCTTCTTCTTCTTTTTTTTAGTAATCATTACAGGAAAAGGGGTTACTAGCCCATTGTTCCCGGCATTTTAGTTGACTTTTACAACACGGATGGCTTACGGAGGAAAGATTCTTATTCTACTTCCCCATGGATATAAAAGGAAAAGAAATAAGAACAAGAAATATCAAGATAAAATCAAAGAAAACTCAGATGAGTGTGTATAAATAAACGTGTACATGTATGTGTAGTGTGACCTAAGTGTACATGTATGTGTAGTGTGACCTAAGTGTAAGTAGAAGTAAATATGGTTGGTAATTCCATTATAACTCTTACCTCACTAAATCACAATAAACTGTCATGTCTTGGGCACTGTTTCCTCCACTATAACTTTCCTCTGCAAAGGGAGTTCCTTCTCATAGTATCTTTTCCACACATTCCACATACTTTCAAATGTTCAAAACTTGAAGCACATAATATGTCAAAGAATTTTACATTCTAATTTGGCTATCATACGACTGAAACATGCATCACTTTCTATACTGACAGTGAAAAAGTAGAGGAAATTCTGAAAAAAAATTGGGCAAGAAAGGGAGCAAGAAAATGGCATAAATATTTTTGCAATACAGTGGGAGAAAGTTGCAGACCACCAGCTGTCACTGCTGAGGGTAAACACACATGAACCATCAATGATAGAAAGGCCACTGTCCTTTCACTGTCGTGATAATGGTGATTTCATGGACTAATGAGGCTAACAGACCTATTACCAAATATTACCTAGACTACAGAGTGGAAATACAAAGCAGATCATGGTTTGGTTCATTCTGAACCAATACTCAAGTCATGGCCATTTGCAACCTGTGGGACAGTTATGAATGGTTCCAGCCATAATAATGTAACATGTATTATTCTTTATTACCATTAAGGATGGCCCAAAAATTAAGTTGGAAAATGTCTCTCTACACAAGGATGTTCAAGTTATGTGTTGTAATGTAAATATACATGCAAAACTAGATGGACTGGAGAGCATTTAGAAGTACATACTATTCATATATAACCTGGCCATGGAAAGCAACTTTATGACAACGTATAGCTTCGACTGGACCATTAACTAGTCACATGTGTGACAAGTTAATGTTGTACGTTTTAGTCTCCTATGTGCGGGTTATTTATGTACTGTTCCAGTCATGCTAGTGTTTGTACATTAGTGCATGTAATCATGGAATGTGCAAATGGAAGATTTTCTGATCTAATTTATTGCACACATACTTGCATTTGAACAGTTAATATGAACAACCTCGAGAAGAGCATTTTAAACTTTTAATTTTAGAGATAATGAACTGAATGAGAGTAGCATATTAGTCAATGGTGAATCTGTGCAGTATTACAACAAGGTTGCAATAGATAAAACATCTCCCACCAAGGCAGGGTGACCCGAAAAAGAAGAAAACTACTGCATAAAGTTTTTCCTTTTTACATTTAGTAGTAATTTATGCAGAAGGGGTTACTAGCCCCTTGGTCCAGACATGTTAGTCGCATTCAATAAAACATTTATTTATGGTAAAAAAGGTGGATAGAAAAGTGAAGACGGTGATGCCCAGGATTTATTTAGGCGAGAGACGCCTGACGTGTTGTAAAGAAAAGACCTCTACTGTGTATGTGGCAGGCTGTTGTGGCAACTCAAAAGAGGAAAGACAATGTGAAATACATGGAGAAGAGTATATAAACTCTTTCCAACACTTAAAAAAAATAGCAGATTACAGGAATACAGAATTAATACTAGACATGTCTGATCAGCAGGAACAAGGGGCTAATAACCCTTTCTCCTGTATAAAAAAAAAAAAAACTTGACAAAAGCATTTCTTCTTTTTTGGGTCACCCTACCTCAGTGGGAGACAGCTAATGTTGAAAAAAGAAGTCTGAGCAGTGCAAGTACATTGTAACTACGATTCATAGAGTTTTATAAAAGCATACAGGATTTGCTGCAATTAGAAAATGGTAATCTGTAAAAGTAATGATACTTGTAGATACTCAGACTCTTACTTGTAAAGGTAGTGATACTTGTATACTGTAACAACCAAGAATGAAGCTGACATCATCAATAGTGTCATCTGCTTTAGCTGTATTCTGCATTTATGGTGATATGTTCACTCACTGATGTGTACCACTGCCCAATAAACTTGCCCATCAGGAAAAAATCTAAATCTGGGCCACCTTTACATATCTTTTACACAAGATACAAAGATACATGTACACATTTATTTATACACACTCATCTGAGTTTTCTTTGATTTTATCTTAATAGTTCTTGGTCTTATTAATTTTCCTTTTATATCCATGGGGAAGTGGAATAAGAATCTTTCCTCCGTAAGCCATGCGTGTTGTAAAAGTCAACTAAAATGCCGGGAACAATGGGCTAGTAACCCCTTTTCCTGTAAAGATTACTAAAAAGAATAAGAAGAAGAAAATTGTCAAAGTGGGAAGTCTGAATGTGCGTGGATGTTGTGCAGATGATAAGAAAGAGATGATTGTGGATGTTATGAATGAGAAGAAGCTGGATGTCCTGGCTTTAAGTGAAACAAAGCTGAAGGGGGTGGGAGAGTTTCAGTGGAGAGGAATAAATGGGATTAGGTCAGGGGTTTCAAATAGAGTTAGAGCTAAAGAAGGAGTAGCAATAATGTTGAAGGATAAGCTATGGCAGGAAAAGAGGGACTATAAATGTATTAATTCAAGGATTATGTGGAGTAAAATAAAGATTGGATGTGAAAAGTGGGTTATAATAAGCGTGTATGCACCTGGAGAAGAGAGAAGTGTAGAGGAGAGAGAGAGATTTTGGGAAATGTTGAGTGAATGCGTGGGGAGTTTTGAATCAAGTGTGAGAGTAATGGTGGTTGGGGATTTTAATGCTAAAGTGGGTAAAAATGTTATGGAGGGAGTAGTAGGTAAATTTGGGGTGCCAGGGGTAAATGTAAATGGGGAGCCTTTAATTGAGCTATGTGTAGAAAGAAATTTGGTAATAAGTAATACATATTTTATGAAAAAGAGGATAAATAAATATACAAGGTATGATGTAGCACGTAATGAAAGTAGTTTATTAGATTATGTATTGGTGGATAAAAGGTTGATGGGTAGGCTCCAGGATGTACATGTTTATAGAGGGGCAACTGATATATCGGATCATTATTTAGTTGTAGCTACAGTTAGAGTAAGAGGTAGATGGGAAAAGAGGAAGGTGGCAACAACAAGTAAGAGGGAAGTGAAAGTGTATAAACTAAGGGAGGAGGAAGTTCGGGTGAGATATAAGCGACTATTGGCAGAAAGGTGGGCTAGTGCAAAGATGAGTAGTGGGGGGGTTGAAGAGGGTTGGAATAGTTTTAAAAATGCAGTATTAGAATGTGGGGCAGAAGTTTGTGGTTATAGGAGGGTGGGGGCAGGAGGAAAGAGGAGTGATTGGTGGAATGATGAAGTAAAGGGTGTGATAAAAGAGAAAAAGGTAGCTTATGAGAGGTTTTTACAAAGCAGAAGTGTTATAAGAAGAGCAGAGTATATGGAGAGTAAAAGAAAGGTAAAGAGAGTGGTGAGAGAGTGCAAAAGGAGAGCAGATGATAGAGTGGGAGAGGCACTGTCAAGAAATTTTAATGAAAATAAGAAAAAATTTTGGAGTGAGTTAAACAAGTTAAGAAAGCCTAGGGAAAATATGGATTTGTCAGTTAAAAACAGAGTAGGGGAGTTAGTAGATGGGGAGATGGAGGTATTGGGTAGATGGCGAGAATATTTTGAGGAACTTTTAAATGTTAAGGAAGAAAGGGAGGCAGTAATTTCATGCACTGGTCAGGGAGGTATACCATCTTTTAGGAGTGAAGAAGAGCAGAATGTAAG
Organism: Cherax quadricarinatus; assembly: GCF_038502225.1. Taxonomy (NCBI): domain Eukaryota; kingdom Metazoa; phylum Arthropoda; class Malacostraca; order Decapoda; family Parastacidae; genus Cherax; species Cherax quadricarinatus. The sequence continues at coordinate 7,148,812 of NC_091335.1, read as the reverse complement.
TGTGGGGGAGGTACGTGAGGCATTACGTAAAATGAAAGGGGGTAAAGCAGCTGGAACTGATGGGATCATGACAGAAATGTTAAAAGCAGGGGGGGATATAGTGTTGGAGTGGTTGGTACTTTTGTTTAATAAATGTATGAAAGAGGGGAAGGTACCTAGGGATTGGCAGAGAGCATGTATAGTCCCTTTATATAAAGGGAAAGGGGACAAAAGAGACTGTAAAAATTATAGAGGAATAAGCTTACTGAGTATACCAGGAAAAGTGTACGGTAGGGTTATAATTGAAAGAATTAGAGGTAAGACAGAATGTAGGATTGCGGATGAGCAAGGAGGTTTTAGAGTGGGTAGGGGATGTGTAGATCAGGTGTTTACATTGAAGCATATATGTGAACAGTATTTAGATAAAGATAGGGAAGTTTTTATTGCATTTATGGATTTAGAAAAGGCATATGATAGAGTGGATAGAGGAGCAATGTGGCAGATGTTGCAAGTATATGGAATAGGTGGTAAGTTATTAAATGCTGTAAAGAGTTTTTATGAGGATAGTGAGGCTCAGGTTAGGGTGTGTAGAAGAGAGGGAGACTACTTCCCGGTAAAAGTAGGTCTTAGACAGGGATGTGTAATGTCACCATGGTTGTTTAATATATTTATAGATGGGGTTGTAAAGGAAGTAAATGCTAGGGTGTTTGGGAGAGGGGTGGGATTAAATTATGGGGAATCAAATTCAAAATGGGAATTGACACAGTTACTTTTTGCTGATGATACTGTGCTTATGGGAGATTCTAAAGAAAAATTGCAAAGGTTAGTGGATGAGTTTGGGAATGTGTGTAAAGGTAGAAAGTTGAAAGTGAACATAGAAAAGAGTAAGGTGATGAGGGTGTCAAATGATTTAGATAAAGAAAAATTGGATATCAAATTGGGGAGGAGGAGTATGGAAGAAGTGAATGTTTTCAGATACTTGGGAGTTGACGTGTCGGCGGATGGATTTATGAAGGATGAGGTTAATCATAGAATTGATGAGGGAAAAAAGGTGAGTGGTGCGTTGAGGTATATGTGGAGTCAAAAAACGTTATCTATGGAGGCAAAGAAGGGAATGTATGAAAGTATAGTAGTACCAACACTCTTATATGGGTGTGAAGCTTGGGTGGTAAATGCAGCAGCGAGGAGACGGTTGGAGGCAGCGGAGATGTCCTGTTTAAGGGCAATGTGTGGTGTAAATATTATGCAGAAAATTCGGAGTGTGGAAATTAGGAGAAGGTGTGGAGTTAATAAAAGTATTAGTCAGAGGGCAGAAGAGGGGTTGTTGAGGTGGTTTGGTCATTTAGAGAGAATGGATCACAGTAGAATGACATGGAAAGCATATAAATCTATAGGGGAAGGAAGGCGGGGTAGGGGTCGTCCTCGAAAGGGTTGGAGAGAGGGGGTAAAGGAGGTTTTGTGGGTAAGGGGCTTGGACTTCCAGCAAGCGTGCGTGAGCGTGTTAGATAGGAGTGAATGGAGACGAATGGTACTTGGGACCTGACGATCTGTTGGAGTGTGAGCAGGGTAATATTTAGTGAAGGGATTCAGGGAAACCGGTTATTTTCATATAGTCGGACTTGAGTCCTGGAAATGGGAAGTACAATGCCTGCACTTTAAAGGAGGGGTTTGGGATATTGGCAGTTTGGAGGGATATGTTGTGTATCTTTATATGTTTATGCTTCTAGACTGTTGTATTCTGAGCACCTCTGCAAAAACAGTGATAATGTGCGAGTGTGGTGAAAGTGTTGAATGATGATGAAAGTATTTTCTTTTTGGGGATTTTCTTTCTTTTTTGGGTCACCCTGCCTCGGTGGGAGACGGCCGACTTGTTGAAAAAAAAAAAAAAAAAAACAAAGATTTTACATAAAAAGTCCTTTTACCCCACACCCAACAAGTATAGGAGTAATATCAACATCACAAACACAGATGAACATATCTCAAGTCATCAATACTCAAGTTTGTCTTTCAATACTAAGCTTGTCTTCCAATACTATCATTCAATACAAAAATTTCTTTCACTTCAGTTGAATTATACACAAGGATACTATTAACATTAAATATTGTTTCCTTAACAACTCTGGAATATTATTGTGCTTTATAACAACTCACTACCAATGATTATTATTGAGCACATTCATCTAAAACTATACAAAATTAATAAGCCTGTGGATAAAATATCAGTAATATGTTGTCATTGGAATATGGATATGACGCACCCTGCCATGAAACTACAGTTCTCATACGTGAGGTTAATTCTAAACTTCAGTTATGAGAAAAATAGTTTCAACTACCAAGGTTGATAACAATAGACAAAAGACACCAAATCCTGTGCAAACACGTTCAAATTAGTAGTCCTGAGTTATCTCAACACAGATTTGCCCAAAGCCTATACAGCATACTCTCAAAGCCTACAATGAAAAATCAAATTAACCAAGGTATGGCAATTCCACTTTTTTTTTTTTTTAACACATCAGCCATCTTTCACCAAGGCAGGATGACCCAAAAAAGAAGAAACAAAGTTTTTCTTTTTGCATTTTGTAATTTATACAGAAGGGGTTGTTAGTCCCTTGCTCCCGGCATATTGGTCGCTTCTTACGACACTCATAGCTTACGGAGGAAAGATTCTTCACCTCCACATGGATAAACAATTCTCTTTACAATCATATTTCTACAGTAAGAACTGTCAGTAAACAGGTTGCCATGGAAATTCATAAACCACATTTTAGATAAGTGAAAAAAAAATGGAGCTAGATATAAAAAATCTTAAGTTATCATTTTGTACTAAAGTAATTTACATTTACAACTGCAAGAATTAACTCTCAGAAGCTAACAATTTTCAATCTTATGATATAAAAGGATTAGTTTAGTAGCTTCCATTAACCTCACTGAAAACACACACAATACTATTTCATCCTTAACACAATATATTAATTGAGAGGTACTAACACCTGTGATGTACCTTTAATGAGTTCAGAGTTTTTCTACTCCCAGAGCCCAGCTATAGGCCCATATAACACCTGGGAAATGTGAGGCAATCAGACATAATCTAAAGGTAGAATAGCTCCAATTCCCTAGATCATCAGCCTTTCACTAGCATCAAGGCATACTCTATGAAAAGACATTTTATCCTTAAATTTAAAAAATAAAAGCATTTAAAACTAGATGTCAACTCTTAAATTTTGCACAACATGCATGTATTGACACCTAGAAAATTAGGTGCAAAACACCACTGTATAGTGCACACAAATTAATAGAAGGTTCAAATTTAGTGCACTGTAAAGTGATTTACATTGGGCAAACATCTTGGATCTTATGTAACAACACATGTTGTTGTATAAGAGCATTCTAGAGAGCAGTGACGGTTATACCAGTAGTAACAGCTACATATACTGTACTTGGTGGGTCATTTGAACAGCAATGTGTGCACTAGAGAGACTGCATCATGAGATATGACACCTTTTGGGCAGAGAACATTGGTGTTTTAGTAGAATTATGCTAATCAGCAATGAGACTGATATCAATGGTGATATATACGATGTGTGTTATGGTCTAACGAAACTGTAAAGAAAAAGAGGGGGAAGTAAGAACATGTGACAGGACTTCCAGTGTTGTACTAGCAGGCAAAATAATGTCTATTTGCATGATAAACAATACTCTAACAACATCAAACAAATCATTTGAATTAACCAAATTTTTTGAGGAAAGTGTTGCTGATACAGCACCTACAAACATGCTGCAACAGTGATCATTCCACAGCTATGATAGAGAACTCCAGGTGCTACAAGTTCACTGCAAATGAACTATGTTTTTGTGTTACTTTGCTTCAAGGAATACTACACACTGAAACCCACAGAAAATATTAAATGATTTTGTATGGTGCATAATTATTATATTCACTGGGATTATACAGCATCTGGGAACTAAGACAGGGATAAGCAGCTCAAATTCCTTGGAGCAAGAGCCTATGGACTGCGTCAAAGCACCTCCTTGAAAGGTGTAAACAGTTCAACGTTTTAGAGTATATTAATAAAGATTTTGGTGGTACGAGATTACATCAACCTGTGAGGGAAAAAAAAAAGTTCGAAATTTTTTTCTTCAAGAAGTCGACCGTCTCCCAGCGAGGCAGAGTGACCCAAAAAGAAAGAAAATCCCCGAAAAGAAAATACTTTCATCATCATTCAACACTTTCACCTCACTTGTACATAGTAACTGTTTCTGCAGAGGCACCCACATACAACAGTTTAGAAGCATATGTAAGGATATACATATGTTCCAAGTGTACACTTATATTTGACCTTGAATAATGCAATAAGCATTATTGGATGTTTGTCACTCATAATCAAAACTAATAATTAACTTTTAAATTATTTATGTTTATTTTCACTATTAAATTTTTCCTTTTATTAGCATCTCTCTCTCCTTTCCATCACACAGCCCTATTCAAACAGCAAATATACAAATTACAGGAAGGCTCAGTGCGTTCGGAACCTTCTTTTCGGTGTTCTGTATTTTTGTTGGCTGTCAAATGAGTCACTGTCTATTATATTTGGGGCTTTTACCGCTTTTCTGCTGTTTTCGTGCAACAGCTGCATAAGGAAGACTGACGCCACATTTTAAAGTAAGTATTGTATGTACTGTGTATTTATTTCACTCTATCTGTTTTTTAGGCCTGGCTGTATCGAGCACTGAACACAGTACATGTATATGATAGAGTAAACATGTTATCAGGCGTTATATGTAGATGCATTTGATAATGATAAAACTGCTCTTTTCCATGCACCGATGATTTTCCCCTATCACACAAGGTCAGGAACTTAAAAGCAGTACAAATGGGACCCTCCTGTATATTCATTCATTCATATCCGGTGCACACACACAAAAAATATCTGAAACAAGGTCCCTTATACTAATTCTTACACTCTCCTCTATCCCCTGTTTCCTTGTACCACAGAACCATGTGTGCTCTCTGCCAAGCCCTAGGTACTTTCCCTTCTTTCATGTATATACTAAACCATTGCAAATATAAACAATTACAAGAGATTTCTATTTTCTGATTAAATATTAAACTTAAGGAAATTTGTACTGCATATCTTTTGCTTCAATGATTACAGTACACTACCAGTCTTCATAATTTAGCATGCCTTTAGGAAATTAAATTTCAAAGTTAATTTCTGCCTATATCCATTAAGATGTTAGAAAATTTAATTAAAATTCACTTGTTATGAATGGCCCAGTAGTGTACAGTATAGTGAAAAAAAATCATAGAATGGAATAAACAATATTACCCCATCTTTTAAAAAACACAGAAAAA
>NC_091335.1:6965980-7135980 GCF_038502225.1 Cherax quadricarinatus | reverse complement strand
TTATAGCATGCAGTACCAGCATTTGGCACTTAAGCAAGTTCTTTAATGCATTACAATAATAGGTCATTATCCAGGATTCTGCATATGTACTATCAAATTTCTTAGTTTCTGTTCTTATTGTTTTTTTTCTGGTCACTGACAGCATGTGCCATATCAAGCCCTGCATTCCAGTATCCGGAGAAGAAACCAAAGTGGAAACTGACTAGTGGGGGTACGTGTTATATGTCCCTGATGCTCCCAAAGGTCAGTGGGAAGGCGCAAGTATAGGCCTGAATCTCCCGATGGTTTGGAGGACTGAACGCCTCCCCATTGAGTAGGAGTGGTAGGGTCAAGAGCTGCACCCCAAATGGGCATAAAGCCGCACAGAGAAGTCTCTGCAGAGTGGTAACAGGGGCATCACAGCAGGAAGTGCCCCACTGTCTCTGGCTGAGAGGGACACCACAGGCAGGATGCGGAATCAGTCATAAGGCGGTGGTGCAGATGAGCTACCAGCCGTTGTGATTTTTGAATAGCAATTCAAGGCAATCATGCAACAAAGTTGTTTTGTATAAGTGTTTACTGTGTATACTGTACATTTTTATTTTTTAGTATCTGTCTTGCACAAAACTGCCATATACACAAAGGAATCATTAATGTCACTGACCTATCAACTGGAATTACTAATTATTTATTGACTCTGCGTACATACTGACTTATGTGAAAAAATCCCATTATCCATTTTTTCTCCATACAAAACATTACCCTGCACACATCTTACATACAATGTACACCTATCAAAATACTTTCTAGTTATTATGCAAAAATTCTTTTGCTCCAACACTGGCCAATACACTTCAAGCAAATTAAATATATTTCAATTTACAGAAAACTAATATCCCCTGTAAAATGCCACAAATCTTTCAGTTCTGACAAAATTCAATACCTACCTGCGATTATGAGGCCGAGCAGGTGAAAAATTCTCGTTGACCGAATCAGATTCGGCAAGGTTTGAAGGCGCTCTGTGATGTGTCAGAAGTTGAGTGCGGTGGCGGGGCTCAGGAGGAGGGCTCATGTCATCTGAATCTGTCAGAGGTATTGAGGATTTGTTGTCTTGGGAGAGTAGAACCTCACCCACACTGCTTGATGAATCTTCACTGAGTGCACGACTGCTTGATAAACCTGAATTATAAACATTTTACTGTAGATATCAGTTGCTGAAATTATCAGTAGCATTAACCAGTTTCTAAAACAACAGTAATACAGGTCCATATCCCTTTATCTGAAATTCTGAAATTCGAAAAGTTCTGAAAACTTAAGTTTTTTCGTGGAGTGTGGAGAGTCAGTCATCTCCGTGCTACGTCACACCGCCACATGGCGTGACCCAGCATGGAGATGAAATTCAAGAATTTCATTCTGAAATTCAAGAAAGTCTGAAATTTGAAACAATACAGGCCCCAAAGGTTTTGGATAAAGGGATGTGCACCTGTAATAATAAAAATAAATTTGATAATACAGGTACAACACTAAAGAACAAAAAGACAATACCATGACTGGAACAATGCGCAACTTGGACCATTAACTACTTAATTGTCAAAGTTAGACCGAAACATCATAAGTTTCTTTATCCTACGTGCAGATTTCCTGCATAATGTACAACATTGATTTTTGTGCATCGGTGGGTTCAGCGCCTCTTTTAGCCTGGATAAAATTATGAGGATGGCCATAGATTGCACTGTGTAGGGTGCACTCACCTATATTATTTACATTGCAACTGTTGGTAGTAATCCCTTGATTCTATGCAATTCTCAACCTATTTTGCTGACACTGAACCTTAACCATAGCTAGGGTTAATAACTATATTAACTTGTCAATAGCTATGGCTATTGTCAGGTGAATTAATCAAAGAACTAGAACAATGTTCCTTCGTGATGGAAGAAGAGCTGACAAATTTTTATTTGATGCATTAAAAATTACACAGGAAAAGATCAGAGCATATGAAATAGCTTTGCTTGGATGGAATGTTTAAACAATGGCTAAGAACAATATACTATATCACCAGCAAAGAGCACACATGCATGTATTTTGTATACACACATGCGTGTGTATACAAAATACAGTGTAGCTATATATATATGTCATACTGTGATATCACAATATGCAAAACCACCACTGTGAAAAAATAGTGAAATTCCAAGTGCTTTCATGATTTCTCATATTATCAAGGACCTTGATAATGTGAGAAATCACCAAAGTACTTGGAATTTCACTATTTTTTCACATTGGTTGTGTTGCAAGTATTACTCTACATAACATAACAGTCCAAATGTTGCCCTTTCTTAAAAAAACATACCCAGCCAGTATGGGGAATAATTTTCAGATAATAATACAAGCATGTAGTCCATTTTATATTAAAACAACTATGCCCAATACGTGGTTATGCGACAAATGCTGAACTTACTCAGGTTATTGACTAACTTGACCCGGCGTTTGAAGCCTCGTCTCTTGCGGTGGTACTGAGGGAGCTGAGACTCATCTAAGGCATGTGAGAGGTCAGATACTAGAGCGTCCATCTTGTGCCGCAGGGTCACCGCCGTCACCACTCTCAGCCTGTCCCCACCGCCACTCGCCATACCACTGTCCACAGAAATTGAACTGTCACACAGCTGAGTTACTTAGCACTTTTAGATTTTAAAGTTATAATCATGACTGATTTCTTCTGTAACTTACTGCTAGGTTTTAAATAATAAGATATTACAAGGACCACAATGGAAACAAGTCACTGACTTTTTTGGGGGGTTATCTTGGGTAATTTATACATACATTATGTTACTATGTACGATAACTGTACTTTGTGTATCTGAACCTAAATAATCTTATTTAAATATTCACTGTTTACCCTTTCCCCAGGACAGAAAGCTCCGAATCTTTTACATTATAAATATTTTCCACGTTATCCATTCCATGGATAAAATATTTATTGTGGAAATTATTTAGCGACAATAGACAAAACTAAGAATGTCATTAATTTTATTATGTAAATTATTGACTATTAAATAGGTTTTGCAATGGAAACAGTTATATTTTGGATAAGTAGAAAGGTAGTTTTATTTCAATGAATAATGTAACCCTACTGAGACTAGCCATATCACTGTTGGTTAGGTTAGGTTGGGTTACATTACATTACATTATATAATTATATAAGCAAAAAACTAAAAGTGTCTTTTCTTACAGGCACTAAATATATGCATCTTCATTACACAATGACTTAATACTGGAGAATATGTATGTAATAATAATAATAATTAATAATAAATAATAAATTAATAATAATTAATAAATAATTAATAATAATAATAATAGTAATTCACATTAAGTGCTAAACCCACATGGGTCATTCAGCTTAAGATGTGGCATAGGCTTGATCCGCCGTCTGCTGAACGCAAGAGAGATGCGCTTCCTATTTGTACCTCTACCACTTAATACCAGATAATTTACACAATAAAAATACATCTGGACGTAAAGTCAACAATGACCACTGAATATCGAGTTAACACTACTTTCGTCTACTCCCACTCAAACCCAGCTATACTCAGAGACAATGTAAACAACTAGCTGCTCAAAATAGTATATACCTGGATGATGACCAACAAACTCACTCTCAACATAGACAAAACATACTTCATGCTGTTTGGAAACAGAGCCTTAAATATCCAATATATCGATAAATGAAGATTGAGACACTTATGCAGTTTATGGGAATCTTTATTCAGGAAACGTTTCGCCACACAGTGGCTTCATCAGTCCAATACAAAGAGGAAGGCGTAAGGAGAGGAGGAGTATGAGGTAATCAGTCCCTCAGCCTGGAGTCGATGTGTTCAGTCCATCAATCTTGTAGAATGTACAGCATAGGGCCGTAGACGTGGCTTATATACTGTAGTGAGGTGAGGTGAAGCAGGCGGAGGCGAGGTCATAGTGGTACCATCCACTAGTCGAAGTAGGTCCTCGTCCAAAGGTTGAACAAGTGTTGAAGAATTCTTTGTAACAAGATCCCATGATGCTGCAGTGTCTGACAGTTGTGATGAATGGTTTGAAAAACCGACAAGTTGAAGAATGAGACACTTATGCAGTTTATGGGAATCTTTATTCAGGAAATGTTTCGCCACACAGTGGCTTCATCAGTCCAATACAAAGAGGAAGGCGCAAGGAGAGGAGGAGTATGTGGTAATCAGCCCCTCAGCCTTGGTGGGATGCGGCCGATGTGTTAATAAAAAAAAATAATAAAATAAAGATTTATTAAAAAGTGAAGTACTGTTATCTTGTCTAGACTTAAGTAGGTATTATGTACTAGGATAAGTCTGCCTGAAATGCCTCGGCACGACAGCGACTTTCTTTGTACTTAACAAATCAAAATTGTAATTATATATTGTACTGTTTACTAAGAAATATAATGTTTATCCTTTATTCTTTTAGGTGATACAAAACAAGACTTCAGAAAACAATAAAAATATCTTTCGTTAAACCTTGTACGCAATTTTAAAGTTATTATAATGAGTTTTATATAGTAAATTACACAGAAACTGAAGCAAGTCCCTGAGGGACTGACCACCTCAATACTACGTCTTCAAGGCTGATGGACTGATTACGTCGTCTTTACGTCTCTACCGCTTCTGCTGTCTCCACAGTACTCGACTGAAGAAGCCTACCATGTAGGTAAAACGTTTCGCCATAGATACATAACTGCTACACATGGGACACAAGGGCTTGATGGCTAGTGCACTGTTCACACACCAAGGTCCGGAGTTCGAATCTCCGGTACGGCTGGAAAACGTTAGGACGCATTTCCATAAGACACCTGCTGTCCATGTTCACCCATCAGTAAAAAATAGGTACCTGGGTGTTAGTGGACTGGTGTGGGTTGCATCCTGGGTGTTAGTGGACTGGTGTGGGTCACATCCTGGGTGTTAGTGGACTGGTGTGGGTCGCATCCTGGGTGTTAGTGGACTGGTGTGGGTCGCATCCTGGGTGTTAGTGGACTGGTGTGGGTCGCATCCTGGGTGTTAGTGGACTGGTGTGGGTCACATCCTGGGTGTTAGTGGACTGGTGTGGGTCGCATCCTGGGTGTTAGTGGACTGGTGTGGGTCACATCCTGGGTGTTAGTGGACTGGTGTGGGTCACATCCTGGGTGTTAGTGGACTGGTGTGGGTCACATCCTGGGTGTTAGTGGACTGGTGTGGGTCGCATCCTGGGTGTTAGTGGACTGGTGTGGGTCACATCCTGGGTGTTAGTGGACTGGTGTGGGTCGCATCCTGGGTGTTAGTGGACTGGTGTGGGTCACATCCTGGGTGTTAGTGGACTGGTGTGGGTCGCATCCTGGGTGTTAGTGGACTGGTGTGGGTCACATCCTGGGTGTTAGTGGACTGGTGTGGGTCGCATCCTGGGTGTTAGTGGACTGGTGTGGGTCACATCCTGGGTGTTAGTGGACTGGTGTGGGTCGCATCCTGGGTGTTAGTGGACTGGTGTGGGTCGCATCCTGGGACAAAACTGACCTAATTTACGGGAAATGTTCAACATAACAAGCAACTTTCTATACAGTAGTATATCAATAATGTCAGCTATGGTGTGTATACCTTGTACATGTACTGGTAGTAAATAAAGATATTATTATTATTGAAGAGTCAGTCTACTAGCTGAACAAAATGGAAGTGTGTGTAGTTGTGTGAGTTATGGCGCTACATACACCTCCTCCATCACTTTATCATTACCTCCATGCACTGTGAGTCTCTATTCCAGCATGTAACACCTGCCACCGTGAAATAGCGGCTTTATTAACACTGGAATAAGAGGTCGCTGGTTGGTCTCCTCATTGATCCTTCTCTCTCCTCAAGTTCCAATATTTTGTTCTCCTGCCTTAAGTAAAACATCACTTTTCAATATTTTCCTTGTTTTTCTCTCAACTTTCTTATGTAGTAAAATGATTTATTGATTTGCTAGCTGGGAGTAATTTTTAAATGAGACTTTCAAGCGAAATTGATAAGATTTCTTAGATATTGTAATTTTAAAAGTATATTCCACGTACTTTAAGAATCTCAAAATCAGCTGATTAATTATTTTTTGTTTTAAATAATATATAATATCATATTATTCCTTCAAGGAGACTCTTTTATGCTGGTGAAAGGCTTTTGGTCCATGGAAGTGAAGTTACCCTCTCCTTCCTTGGATCAAAAATGATTACATCCCGTTCCCCAGTACCTGTATGACCTTTATGGGTTTAGCGCTTCATGAATATTATAATGTGCCAACTTATTTGAGATGCCAGACTCGTCCATTATTACCATAAAATTATTGTTCATTGTCTTCCTGCAATTATTACTACTTACTATTATATTCAGGGAAAGTGCTCAACCTGTAGGGGTCATACATTATTATTATTATAATCAAAAAGAAGCGCTAAGCCACAAGGGCTATACAGCGCTGTAGGGGTCATACAGCACTTTAGGAATGGGAGGTAGTCGAGTTTGATCCAAGGATGGGGAGGACAGGTCTAATTCAAAAGGGTATCAGGCCAAATTAAACTCTTTGAATTTAAAGTGGCACACACTACCAGAATTTGAAGGGAAGTGTTGATGAGTGTCAACACACCAACCTGCCTTACATTACCATTTTATTCTGGCAGCAACACTGATCTGCTGACCTTGTCTGCCCTCTCCTACCATCCCATTTTCCTGTAGAGTCTTTGCTGTCTTATCTGAAGCCATACACAAATAACCCACACATACACAAATAACCCACACATACACAAATAACCCACACATACACAAATAACCCACACATACACAAATAACCCACACATACACAAATAACCCACACATACACAAATAACCCACACATACACAAATAACCCACACATACACAAATAACCCACACATACAAGAGAGAAGCTTATGATGTTTCACTCCAACTTGGACCAGTTGCATTATTATTATAATCAAAACTAAGTGCTAAACCCACCAGGGTCATGCAGCTCTGGGGATCATTTACATCTGTTAGTGTAACTTGTAAACGGACCATTTACATCTTTGTTAGTGTGATTTGTAAATGGTCCAAGTCAGACCAAAATGTCGCCGTAAGCTCTCTCTCCTGTGTGCGGGTTATTTGTGTATTGTTCCAGTCATGATATTGTGCCTTTTTGTTATTTATCTGAAGCCACTTTGTTTTATCAACAACAATCGTAACTCTGGTGATCTTATGTTTCCCCTGCCTCTTCATACACAAGCATCTAAATGTTTTTTTCAACACGTCAGCTGCCATCTCCCACCGAGGTAGGGTGATCCACAAAAGAAGAAATACTTCCACTATCACTCACTCCATCAGTCTTGCCAGAGATGGTGGGAGGTCTCGGTCAGGTGACCAAAAGCTCCAGTGGTGGGTCATCAGGTGACTAAGACCCATGTCAGGAAACAATTGTCCTGTTTCCTGATGAATCTTGTCTAACCTAACCTAACCTAGCAGTCCCCTCCATCTCTTCCTCTTTGTTGCTCACTGTTGCATGACCTTGTGTTTACTGCTTTCCAAATGTAATAATAATCTGCCCTGCATGAAAAAAAAAAAAAAAAAAAAAAAAAAAAAAAAAAAAAAAAAAGAGCCCACAGAAAAGAATAAAAAGTACAAGATGTAAATGGGAAACAGGAAGCTAGGCATAAAAAACATTTAAGATAAAAAACAACTCATTACAAAAATTATTAAAACAGCAACTGCATTAAAATCAGTGTTGCATTAGCCATACAGGTTTAGAGTTTGCTTTTTCTTAATGATGCTGGTGTGTTTTCAGAGAAGGACATTATTATTATAATCAAGGGGGAAGCGCTAAACCCAGAGGATTATACAGCGCCTGGGGGGGGGATGTGGAAGGCATTCAGGCTTAATTCGGGGAACTGGAGCACAAATCCAATTCCCTAAATCAAGAGCCCCTCACCAACATCAAGGAACCTTCCTTGAGGGGCAGAGAAGGACAAATAATACAAAGGGCATATGGATTAAAAGAACCTGTTTCTTTTATGCTCCACTAAAGATGAATCTTCATGTCACAACACTTCAAGCTTCAGTTTAACAAACTTTGGAAATCCAGGGCAAAATTTGCTGGGTCAGCTGACTGAGGAACAATGGACAATGGCTGCTGGTTACAGGGTTGTCCATTGTTATAATGACAGGAAAACAACATTGTCTCTGCCACAATAACCATTGCTAATCACTCTCCCATATTTAGTTTATAGTGATTGTGATATGCAGCCCAGTAGTTATGCTTAAATTACAATTACCATAAATGAACAAATGTTTAATCAATATCACCTTACCCCTAAACGATCCAAATGTATATATACGTTTTTTCAACATTTGAATGTAAAAAAAGTAGATCTTCTTTTTGTTTTTTTACATTTGAAAATGTGTAAAAAAAAACGTACATCTGCTTTTGAAGCACTACACATGTGAGCGTAGATTTGCTTGGACCGTTTATGGGTTAATTGTTTAAACAATTTTGTCGTGTTATATACTCATTCCAAAAGGTTTAATAAAAATACTACAATTGTTTGAAACTTACTTTTATTATCACATTTAGAGTACGAGACAGATCTTGGTAAAAAAGAGAAAAGGCGTGCATTTAAATTAAAAATATAATTAAAATAGATAATATCTACAATTAAATTTATTAATACCCCTTCCATAATATGGTCACTTATTCCTTTTTGGACTTTTTTTCCCAATACTGTCTTTGCAATCCAAGGATATCCAACTGTTTTTTATGATACTCCTCCAAGTATGCCAGTTGCATCTCCACTAAACGCATCTGTTGCTCATGTAGGGCTTGGTCCATCTCCATTCGCTTCTTGTTACGCTCATCTGCCGACCTTAATGCTGTGTCATAGGCATCTTCTTTGGATCTTGATGAGGACCATGATTTTCTTTTCCTGGTGGACCTCACCCTCTGCACAGGAACAACTTGTGCTGGACTATCATCAGTTACAGTTGCAAAACTTTCATGCGGCCCCTCAGGTTCACTAGATGGAGGTGCAGGAGGCTTGGGTTCTGTTGAGGGACCCACAAGGCACTCAGGTTCTGAGGATGGTACATCAAGTGATTCAGGTACAGCTAATGTATCCATCAGACGCTCTCGTTCTGCAGTCGGACCTGAATGGCACTGGGGTTCCCCTGACGAGCCAGCAATAGACTCTGGTTCTACTGACGGATCCGCAAGACAAAGGAGAGGCTCTGGTGTAGTAATAGCATAGGTAACTGGGCCATCACTAGCATCTGCACGAGGAAAGTTGACAGATTAATAAAATAGCACTGTTTTAATTGCACAAACTGAAGGGTTAAAGCAAATATACAGTTAAAAAGAAGGAAAATGCTATGCCAGATTATCATTTATTCTTCAATTAAAATATATTTTAGCTATATTTTGCAGGAACTATATATCTTTATCAAGCTTTATGCATATTCTGAACTCTGAAACACAGAAAACAACAGATTTTCTATGAAAATAAATATAACTTAGGGGAAGTGGAAAAGAATCCTTCCTCCATAAGCCACGTGTGTTGTAAGAGGCAGTTAAAATACTGGGAGGAAGGGGCTAGTAACCGCTTCTGTATAAATTACTGAATGTGAAAAGAAAAATAACTTTTGTTCTTAATTTTCAGGTCACCCTGCCTCAGTGGGAGATGGTTGGTGTGTTCAAAGAAAAATAAGAAAAATTTACAAAAATTTAGTGCATATTTCCAGTTTTGCTCAAAATAAATTTTAAAAAATTATAAAAAGAACAAGAAAAAATGTAACAGCCAGAATGTCAATGAATACTGGAGATAAAAAGAGAGAATCAGTTACCAATGCAGGTTCTGGGAAGAAAGGATAATTAGAACATTAGCAAGAAATGATGGTGTATGAACACATGCAATGGATGAAAATATAATACAGTATACATATACACACAAGATAAAGTAATAAAAACAGAGAAAGACTGAAACTAGTGAGGAGAGCGAAGTAGTCGGCAAGATCATTATTTGGAATGCATAAAAATAAATTACTTACCAGACTCTTCAAGAATGCTTTGATTATGCACATCAGAATCACAATCCCATGGATTCTCTAGAGGCTCCAGTTCTCTCTCTATTAAAGGAAGCACTTGACAACTCAGGGCATCTACTGGAATGGGTGGGGGTCCCCCAGTTTTATTCTGTTCTTGCATGACTCGTATATATTCTTTCTTGGCTCTGTATGAAATAAGACAGGTAGGTAGTCTTGAGATTTGAAGAGTATTTTGACCTAAGTGATCATTCAGTACTCTTGGCAATTTAAAAATATAAATACAACATACATAAGAACATCCAAGGTATTAGCATACAAAAGCAACTAGCATGATTAAAATACACCACATAAATAAATACTTTCACACCAAGTTAAAATAGACAGCATCAATTAAAAAGTCCCATTAAATGGTTAGTATCAAAAGACTTTCTAAAAGTTTCAGATTCTGGAAGGTATACTAGTAATTATGGACACCACATTGAAAGTGAAAAGGCTTAAGTTGTGGGCAAACAGTTAAAAAGTGTTCCACAGTCAGTTGAATGTCACAAGCTACATGAATAGGAGAAGCACCTGCAAACACATGGCTATGAGTAAGATGTGTATGCCTGATCCTCAGTCGACAAAGATTCATCTCTAATGACGATTCCTGTCAAAGGAAGAAGTCCAAGTATTCACGTCCTGCCAAACCCTGTATAACTTTCTTCTGGTCTGTATGGTCCACTGGTCCTGCCACTTTCCAAGACATTATATATGTATGTGGCCCATAAAGGCCACATACATATATAATGTTCCATAGCAGACATCTGCTATGGAACAAGCTGCTTACAGCAGTCTTCACCTCATTCTCTGTCTGTTTATTTTCCATGATGCCATCATGGCCTGGGTATCAACAGAACTCCATATCCTGGTGCCACACATGGAGACAGGCTAACCACTCCTGGATCTTTTGGACCACGGGATGGACAGAAGAATACTGAGCCAGAGCAAACAGAGCACACTGGGAATCTGAGTAGATAGTCAATTGAGATCCAACTAAGCTATCAGGACGAGAGCAGTGAGGATGCATGGAGCTCCGCAGTGAACACAGAGGATTTGTTTGCTAACTGTGCACTATAATCCTCACTGGCAATCACTACAAAGGCAATACCACCCTTGCTCTTTAACCCATTAGTAAAGACCTTTATCCTTGAAGAATGAACAAAGTCACACTCCAAGAAATTAGCTAAGATCATCACTGGGGCTCGGCACTTAGGGGTCCCCATCCACTGCCTACAAAGACGTACCTCAGGCACTGTCCAAGGATGGCATGGAGAGAAGCCAACCTCTCTGACTGCAAACACACTGAGGCCACAATCCAGGAGAGCAGCCCACATCCAGACACCACACAGGACAAAGCCTTGCACGAGGAGCAAAGGACTTCCCAGTTTCTCCTCCATGAAGACTGCAGCATAAGGTGTGTTGTCAAGTGTATGCCATGCAAAGCAAACAAAAAACAGGTTAATAACACCAAAGAACAGCTACGTGTTATGAAGAGAAGCAAACTGATCATGACACTAAAACTACTATTAACCAAGACTTTGGTCCAGTATAATTACACTATATCACATAACCTCTTTAACTAGAAGAGGCTCTGTTATTATGCATATGCTACTGTCCCTTAGAGTTGAGGGATCTCATGGAGATTTTACTAAAGTCTTACTCACTGCTCTCCTCTCCAATTATGTACACTGTACCTGATCTTTCTCATTATTCTTATTTCTCCTTATATAGAATCTCCAGTCATGTTTCATCTCCTCTGAATGTCGTCTTGTGTTGACCATCCAAAATACCCTGACCTCAGTCATAGCCTTACTATTGTTTTCTTAAACATTATTCAGTACATTAAATTACATTACACCATTGAGACTTCCTCATCTTTCGTAACCAATAATTTTAACTACATGTAATATACACCACAAATACAAAAGGACTATTATATATGAATTTACCAAAATTCATACACAGTACTGTAGTGCTGGAAATATGTTAGAATAAAAATTAATCACAAAATTCTTATAAGCAAATGAATTCTGACCACTGCAAAAGGTATTTCAGCCATTACCATGCATTAAATAGTAGAACAGTCATTACTGTAAAAAAATGTAAAATATGGAGAGCAGTAACAGGCTCAATATAAGTAAGGTGACAGCTTGTTTAATTTACACTCTTTAAAGTGAGTGAAGTTTAAAGCAGATTTTCTTACCCCTTAATACTAAGTAACAAGCTTTCAAGATCTACCATTTAGCTATCACATTCCATCACCACTTACCATAAGAATAAAGCATGTGATCTCTCTTGTAGTTGTACCTATTTAAAATTAAAACTGCAAGACACACACACCTATTGCGCATATTTTCCCAGATCTTCCGAACTTGTTGGGACGATTTGCTATATCCAGTGGCAGCATTGAAGCGTGCTGCAACATCCTGCCACACTGTCGCCTTTCTGGATGTAGCAACAAAACTAGTAGACTTGTCAGCTATTATATCCATGAAGTCCTTAACAATTCCCAACAAGCATTCCTTTTCAAATTGGCTAACAGGAGATGATCTTGACAGACACTTAGGAGGCGCTGGCATTTCTAAGGCGAAGGCTGCAATATGAAGGATAATATTTTGAAGAAGTCTGTACATTCTCCTTCCAATCACTGTAATATATCCATATTAATTTAGTGCTTTTTATCATGCTTAACACATAGCCGGATTCCTGCTAAGCTGTCCAACTGAGAGAATTATTTAATGAGGTTTGATCCATTTCAGTGATGCAAGCTGCAAAGATAATTGCTTTATGCCCATTCTGGTACGAATGTACCACCCTGTTTCTGTATGACTCATCCAGATTTAGTATATATTTTGATTAATGTATATTATTATTACACCCTACCCTCACACAGACTGCTATAACCCACTGTCACTCAGCCTCATACACCTACACAGCCTAATGAAATCCTCATCTACAGCAACTACATACCTTATGGGCACTCATTCTACACAAACTAAATTAATCTACCACCATTAAGCACATTTTTACCAAACCTACAGTATCTATATAATCCCACAATCGCCAAGCCCAAAGCAACCCAGCTACACCTGGCAGACCACAAGGCAGCTTGATCTCTTGCCTAAACACCATTCTAAATTTTATTTACCAAAACAGAAAGTGTTTGGGTGATCACAGTCATTACTTTTCCTTGGATAGAAGGATTCAGTTCAGTCTCATAACTCCAGCTTTGCTTTTTGTTTTCTTTTTTCCCCCCATCAGAAAGTATGAGTAACCCTGGTTAAGAACCACTGTTTTAGAGGTTGACCTCAAAGTAACTCCTTCAGATTTTCAAAAGCCATCAAGAGCTCAAATACTTCTGAATGAGTTCTTATACTGAAACAGTAGATGACGAATTCCACATGCTGATTTGGTAGTTATTATTTGTTGTGGTGAAAAAGTGTGTGTAAAAAGACTGAAAACACCCTCAGTAAGAATAAAAGAATAAAGATTTTATTTCTTTGTAAAGGTTATAATACGTAATTACAATTTTGGTTTGCTAAGTACAAAGAAAGCCACTATCATGCCGAGGCATTTCGGGCAGACTAATCCTAGTATACCTAATAACTACTTAAATCTAGACAAGATAAGAGTGGTTAACTTGCATTAAAATCTTTATTTAATCTTGATACTGATGCAAAGTAGTCAAGGTGGAGATTTCTAAGAATAATTATCTTGAAGTTGAACATAATAAAAACAATATTACAATTAATGGTTCAAGCAGTAATATTTCATGCTCTGGCAGAAGTTTAATAGACTAGAGGTCATATAATATAAAAACTAATTACAAGTTGTTTTGTTTGGTTTGGTTAGTACTGAGAGATGAGATGATTTTTAAGCAAAGTCCTAAATTTATAAATATGGAATACCAAAGTTACAAAAGTAGAAAAGAAGAATTAAAAAAAGAGTAAAGGTCCATCTAAGAAAGGGAACAAACAGCTTCTATTGACAAAGTGAAAACACTGAAGAAATGCAGCAGGCAACAATATGTACAATAATTTAATTTGCAGCTAGCCAAAATCAAAGGATAAAAACATTAATGAAAGGGAAAGAAAAAAAAAAACTTACTTCCCACACAACTGTGTTTGCATAGGAAAATTATCCCAACCTCTGTTCCCTACATTTTTTAATATTATAATATTATGACTAATATTATAATATTTTGATTAAAAAACATTTCTTTATCTTCACTACATATTACGAAATAACTAGGAAATCCCTTGTAGAATAAAGCTTTTCTGTCTTGTTCAATGACCTCACATGACAGATGACCATCACCAACAAACAGGGTATATATACATGCTGCTGGTTCAATGGAACATGACTCTGAGAATAAGTATATTAACACTAAAAACCTATAGAAAAATATGAAAAATTTTCTGAAATGTAATTTTAAAAAACCTCCTTCATGAACAAATTGTACCAAACAATGCCAAAGCAGCAACAGCAAATGACTATACCAAAGGTAAATGCATTTGATAAAAGTAACAACTTGTAGAAAGATAAGTTAGAGGCAGTGTGTGTGATGGAGTGTACACTGCTCACTTCATCAAGGGCTGCTGTATGTCTAACACAGTTTTCCCTGCGCTTAACACATCATAAAAGTTTCAGAGACAATTCGTATGTGAAATCTGCCAGGTCTTTCATTGCTGCTGGGACAGAAGGCAAAGGGAGCAACAGTTTGTGCACAAAGACCCACAATTTCAAAATGAGAAAAAACAGGGGCATTAAAAACATATCAGCATCTTTTTCCTTCAGAAAAGGGAGACGTGATGGAATGGATTAAAAAATGTGCTAGCAAGTACATATTATAACCAAAATTTTTACTTGCCAAACAACTTTTTAGGTTCCTATCCTGCTCAGTAAGAAGAGATAGATAAAGGTGTCCCATAGATCGATTGCTAGTGCACTCAGCTCAAACACTGAGGTCTGGAGGTTGATCCCCAGTACCGCTGGAAACATTAAGACGTGTTTCCACGAGACGTCTTCTGTCCATGTTCAGCCATCAGTACAATGGGTACCTGGGTGTCAGTCGACTGGTGTGGGTAACATCCTGGGAGAAAATTGACCTAATTTGCCCAAAATTCTCTGCATAAGTGGCTTTCTGTACAGTAGTATGTCATTGATGTTACGTAGGCCTGCATACCTCGTACAGGTTGGTCATCGCTAATCTGGCATCATTGGGACCCGTAGTGTGCCGGATTACAGAGTGGTTAGGTTAGAATACGCTTAATTAACCTGTCAATAGAGACTCTTTCTGCTACATCTTCCACATTTTCATCACTGCTTTCTCTTCCACTGGCTTGCTGCTGTGGATTTACAACCATCTGCACAATTTCTGAGTCAGTATAATAATGAAATTTGAAATTATGCTAGCCGAAATTAGTGCCGGATTACTGATGGAACCGGATAACTGATTGCCGGATTAGTGATGGTCAACCTGTACATGTACTTGTAGAAATCAAGATTTTTTTTTTTTTTCAACAAGTTGGCCGTCTCCCACCAAGGCAGGGTGACCCAAAAAAGAAAGAAAATCCCCAAAAAGAAAATGCTTTCATCATCATTCAACACTTTCACCTCACTCACAGATAATCACTGTTTTTGCAGAGGTGCTCAGAATACAACAGTTTAGAAACATATACGTATAAAGATACACAACATATCCGTCCAAACTGCCAATATCCCAAACCCCTCCTTTAAAGTGCAGGCATTGTACTTCCCATTTCCAGGACTCAAGTCCGACTATATGAAAATAACCGGTTTCCCTTAATCCCTTCACTAAATATTACCCTGCTCACACTCCAACAGATCGTCAGGTCCCAAGTACCATTCGTCTCCATTCACTCCTATCTAACACGTTCACGCACGCTTGCTGAAAGTCCAAGCCCCTTGCCCTCAAAACCTCCTTTACCCCCTCTCTCCAACCCTTTCGAGGACGACCCCTACCTCGCCTTCCTTCCCCAATAGATTTATATGCTTTCCATGTCATTCTACTTTGATCCATTCTCTCTAAATGACCAAACCACCTCAACAACCCCTCTTCTGCCCTCTGACTAATGCTTTTATTAACTCCACACCTTTTCCTAATTTCCACACTCCGAATTTTCTGCATAATATTTACACACACATTGCCCTTAGACAGGACATCTCCACTGCCTCCAACCGTCTCCTCGCTGCTGCATTTACCACCCAAGCTTCACACCCATATAAGAGTGTTGGTACTACTATACTTTTATACATTCCCTTCTTTGCCTCCATAGATAACGTTTTTTGACTCCATATATACCTCAATGCACCACTCACCTTTTTTCCCTCATCAATTCTATGATTAACCTCATCCTTCATAAATCCATCAGCCGACACGTCAACTCCCAAGTATCTGAAAACATTTACTTCTTCCATACTCCTCCTCCCCAATTTGATATCCAATTTTTCTTTATCTAAATCATTTGATACCCTCATCACTTTACTCTTTTCTATGTTCACTTTCAACTTTCTACCTTTACACACATTCCCAAATTCATCCACTAACCTTTGCAATTTTTCTTTAGAATCTCCCATAAGCACAGTATCATCAGCAAAAAGTAACTGTGTTAATTCCCATTTTGAATTTGATTCCCCATAATTTAATCCCACCCCTCTCCCAAACACCCTACCATTTACTTCTTTTACAACCCCATCTATAAATATATTAAACAACCATGGTGACGTTACACATCCCTGTCTAAGACCTACTTTTACAATAACTTTTATAATAACAATAAAATAATAATAATAATATATAATAATAAAAATAAAAATAAATAATAAAAATAATAACAATAAAATGAAACCTTTTTTCATATTAAGAATGCTTGCTGAATTTAGTCTTCAATGTTATATGTCATATTCCTAGAGATTATTAAAGCACATATACAGTGGACCCCCGACATTCGATGGCATCGACATTCAATAAATCCGACATTCGATGCATTTTAACGCAAAAATTTCGCCTCAACATTCGATGGAAAACCCGACATTCGATACGATTCGTACGAGACGTGTCCATGTGTGGCCTGAACTGCACCGTGTGTGCCAGTGTTAACAAGCCAGCCAGTGTGTGCGCATCTAATGATACATTCAGTACATTCCATATTATCACTGTTTTTGGTGCTTGTTTCTGCAAAATAAGTAACCATGGGCCCCAAGAAAGCTTCTAGTGCCAACCCTTCAAGAAAAAAGGTGCTAATGACTATTGAAATGAAGAAAGAGATAATTGCAAAGTACGAAAGTGGAGTGCGTGTGTCGGAGTGCATGATGATTTGGTAAAGAAATTGCCTGCAACTAGTGGTGATGTGAGTGAATTTAAGGCCGGCAAAGGTTGGTTTGAAAGATTTAAGAATTGTAGTGGCATACACAGTGTGGTAAGGCATGGTGAGGCTGCCAGTTCAAGTCCTAATGGAAGGGAATTCCCCTTCTAAACACTAACACCATCCACACTCTACCCTCCTCCCATCCCATCAATCATCACCAGATCTTTATTAAAGGTAAGTGTCAATTATTCTATTGTTATTGTAATTATTCTATTGCATTAAACTTAATATTTCATGGGGTAAATTTTTTTTTTCATACTTTTGCGTGTCTTGCACGGATTAATTTGATTTCCATTATTTCTTATGGGGAAAATTAATTCGACTTTCGATATTTTCGACATTCGATAGCTCTCAGGAATGGATTAGTATCGAATGTCGAGGGTCCACTGTATCTTCAGTCCTAAATGTACCATACATGAAAATCTGAAAGCAAACTTTAAAAATAATGTTCAGCAGTGATACTGTAATCAGTGATGGTGCACCTCCATTAAGAATGCAACAGAATTTTCTACAAAATTTTAAGCATCATAACATACATTTCGGGATACAATTTACCGTATATGTACCTGAAATTAATTTTTATTAATTATAATCAGTGTGCACTTTATTCTAATTAAAAAAGACAAAGACTATTTGACTGGCAGCCAGATGCCCAAACTTAAATGACATTTAACCACATTGCCAGACATATCGTATTCATTCATTTCCAGTTTGCTCGTTTGCTGTTCAAGGAAAGTTTTTATTAATTCGTGTAATCTAACTTAGCTCAATTATAAACTGATGTTTATCTCCTTGTGTTGTAAATACTCTGTAACAAACTGCTGATTATCTCACTGCTTGCCAAAGTCACTTCCATTAAAAACATTCAAAGAGAATTTCGGAAACTGCAACAATGGCAACTAACCACACAAAAATCGACATCAAACTAAATACCGTATACATAATTTCAACAGTTACCTGATCTAACATTAGCTGATGATCTGGATCCTAGTTTAAACTTTCTTCTCAGTTCTTGTGCCCTGTAGCAGGTCTTGTCAAGCACACTGTGTGAGAACGTTCTCCTCCTCCTCCTTGAATTAGTGCGTGACGTGACGGATAAACCTTTCACCAGTATTCTTCTTTTAAGAGGTCCACTTTCTTGATTTGTTATTCTTTTATACTGTTCACTCTGTTCTCTCACAATAGCCTCATAAATTTTTATTTTCTCATCTGCATCTACTTCCGTTAAATCTACTTCTTGTTTAATATCTATAATCATATCCTCTGCAAGAACACCATTTTCCACCTCTGAGTTCCCAGTCTCTTCCTTAATACAATTTTCACCATTTGGCAGAAAAGCGTCACCGTGTGATGCATTTCCAGGAACAGCTGCGCTAACTGAACCACTGAACAATGAATTCGCCATAACTGTGTTTATATGGCATCCAGGCTTTCTTATTTATCTGTTCAGGTAAACATCGGGGAATTGACGAACACTTCACCATAGCCGACCGCGCACGTTCACCTCTTATTTGCCAAAATCTGAAAATGTAATTAAAATTAGACAACTCTTAACTACATTGTCAATTTTTATTAATAATACTGTATACAATACTGCCATGTTGATGAACATCATACATGTGATATCAGAATGTCATTCTGATTGTTATAGTTCAAACACATGACAATAATTAGGAAGCAGTAAACCCGCTGGGGCCTCACAGCAATCTGGTTTGATCCACAGAAGGGGAGGAAAGTTCCAATTCCCTACAGTTTCAATAACCTTGATCTAATATATTAATTTTTATTGTTAACATTAATAATGATAAATAATAAAGTGATATATACATACAGAAAATAAACGGCTACGTAAGTGTTAATGGATATTCTAGTCACGTAATTTTACAAGTAAAATGATATAGAGTAATCAAATTTCCATGTTAATAATTACAACTGATGCGATAAATCAAAAGCGCTAAACCCGCAGGAGTCATAATAACTCTAAAGTTCTGTAATGAACATAAATAACCCGATTATTATCATATATTCTTATACTTTAGGCATCTAAAACCACAAGCAAGTCTTCCACTGTCTCCAGTATTACTCTCTGTTGGTTTAATAATGCGGCCGGTGGGCGAAACATCGCCACAGTCAAGACCCACAAGTGTAGCACAAACGTCTCGCTCATCCCTGAAGGTCACCGAGGTGGCAGTACATCACATTAAGATACAACACACACACACTGACCTCCATTACTGCATCATTACCTACCTTGTTGTTGGGGTTGTAAAGGGCCACTGTATGTGTGTGTGTGTGTGTGTGTGTGTGTGAGAGAGAGAGAGACTCAGCAATCAACATTTGCACCAATAACTCACTACAGTTGTGACCGGGTGTGGAAGTGTGAATTGCTCATTACTCTAAAATTTGTTCATGATTGCAGCCATGTATAAACGTAAGTAACCATTCTTACAGTATTCATTACCTTTGTAACTTGTGAGTTCATTACCTTTGTAACTTGTGAGTTCATTACCTTGTACCTAGTTCAGCCATCAAAACTTTGGAGCCCGGTCCCTGGACCCATTGTGTACCTCTGTAATCTGTAAATACCTTTGTAACTTGTAATGATTGTGACTAGACCTACCTGGAGTTCATTACCTTTGTAAATTGTGAGTTCATTACCTTTGTAAATTGTGAGTTCATTGCCTCTGTAGCTTGCTCAGCTATCAAAACTTTGAGGCCCAGTCCCTGGACCCATTATGTACCTCTGTAATCTTTTGACTACCGCCCACAGGATGGGTATGGGGTGCATAATAAACATATTAAACTAACTAACACTGATACCTTACTGCTCCTCCAGCCCTGCTACCCGATAACCAAGCAAGCAAGATAAGATAAGATTTCGTTCGGATTTTTAACCCCGGAGGGTTAGCCACCCAGGATAACCCAAGAAAGTCAGTGCGTCATCGAGGACTGTCTAACTTATTTCCATTGGGGTCCTTAATCTTGTCCCCCAGGATGCCACCCACACCAGTCGACTAACACCCAGGTACCTATTTGATGCTAGGTGAACAGGACAACAGGTAAGTAAGTAAGTAAGTAAGTTTATTCAGGTATACACAAATACAGTTACATAGAATTATCATACATAGCAGCATATGTGTAGAGAACCTAGGATAATCCAAAAAAGTCAGACAGAGTGACTTATTTCCATTGGGGTCCTTATATTTCCATTGGGGTGTAAGGAAACGTGTCGAAATGTTTCCACCCGCCGGGAATCGAACCCGGGCCCTCCGTGTGTGAAGCGAGAGCTTTAGCCACCGGGCCACCGGGCCACCTGCCAGGCCTGCAAGTAGGCAAGTAAGCAAGTAGGCAAGGAAGTAAGCAAGCAAGTAGGCAAGTAAGCAAGTAAGCAAGGAAGTAAGTAAGCAAATAGGCAAGAAAGTAAGCAAGCAAGTAGGCAAGTAAGCAAGTAGGCAAGGAAGTAAGCAAGCAAGTAGGCAAGTAAGCAAGTAGGCAAGGAAGTAAGTAAGCAAGTAGGCAAGAAAGTAAGCAAGCAAGTAGGCAAGTAAGCAAGTAGGCAAGGAAGTAAGCAAGCAAGTAGGCAAGTAAGCAAGTAGGCAAGGAAGTAAGCAAGCAAGTAGGCAAGTAAGCAAGTAGGCAAGGAAGTAAGTAAGCAAGTAGGCAAGAAAGTAAGCAAGCAAGTAGGCAAGTAAGCAAGTAGGCAAGGAAGTAAGCAAGCAAGTAGGCAAGTAAGCAAGTAGGCAAGGAAGTAAGCAAGCAAGTAGGCAAGTAAGCAAGTAGGCAAGGAAGTAAGTAAGCAAGTAGGCAAGAAAGTAAGCAAGCAAGTAGGCAAGTAAGCAAGTAGGCAAGGAAGTAAGCAAGCAAGTAGGCAAGGAAGTAAGCAAGCAAGTAGGCAAGTAAGCAAGTAGGCAAGGAAGTAAGCAAGTAGGCAAGAAAGTAAGCAAGCAAGTAGGCAAGTAAGCAAGTAGGCAAGGAAGTAAGCAAGCAAGTAGGCAAGTAAGCAAGTAGGCAAGGAAGTAAGCAAGCAAGTAGGCAAGTAAGCAAGTAGGCAAGGAAGTAAGTAAGCAAGTAGGCAAGAAAGTAAGCAAGCAAGTAGGCAAGTAAGCAAGTAGGCAAGGAAGTAAGCAAGCAAGTAGACAAGTAAGCAAGTAGGCAAGGAAGTAAGCAAGCAAGTAGGCAAGTAAGCAAGTAGGCAAGGAAGTAAGTAAGCAAGTAGGCAAGAAAGTAAGCAAGCAAGTAGGCAAGCAAGCAAGTAGGCAAGTAAGCAAGTTAGTTTTATTTAGGTAATTACCCAAATTTAGGTGAATACAATTATCATACATTGTAACACGTGCAAGTGATTTACCTAAGATAACCCAAAAAGGTCAGACGAAGTGACTTATTGTCACTGGAGAAGAAATATTGCCACTGGAGAAGAAATATTGCCAATAGGGAAGAGATATTTCCAGTGGGGAAGAGATGTTTCCAGTGGGGAAGAGATATTTCCAGTGGGGAAGAGATGTTTCCAGTGGGGAAGAGATATTTCCAGTGGGGAAGAGATGTTTCCAGTGGGGAAGAGATATTTCCAGTGGGGAGAAGAGATATTTCCAGTAGGGAAAAGATATTTCCAGTGGGGAAGAGATGTTTCCAGTGGGGAAGAGATATTTCCAGTGAGGAAGAGATGTTTCCAGTGGGGAAGAGATATTTCCAGTGGGGAGAAGAGATATTTCCAGTAGGGAAAAGATATTTCCAGTGGGGAAGAGATGTTTCCAGTGGGGAAGAGATGTTTCCAGTGGGAAAGAGATATTTCCAGTGGGGAAGAGATGTTTCCAGTGGGGAAGATATATTTCTCTATAATTACAACAGAACACACAGGCATTATTATTATAAAGGGGGAAGCGCTAAATTCGTAGGGATTATACAGCGCCTGTGGGGGGAGGAGGGGAGGGATGCGGAAGGTATTCAGGCTTAATTCAAGAAAGTGGCACACAGATCCAATTCCCTAGATCAAGAGCCCTCTCACCAGCGTCAAGGAACCTCCCTTGAGGGACACACAGACATAACACAAGGTAGAAATCACCTCATCACCCAAAATTAACCAAACATTGTACTTAACACCTTCAAGTTACTCAAAAAACTCCTAAATAATTGACGACTGCTCAACTATTCGTTCATGATAATTCTATGTATGTATGATAATTCTATGTAACTGTATTTGTGTATACCTGAATAAACTTACTTACTTACTTACTTACTTACTTACTAAAGTTATAATTGTTTCAGTTTCTCTGTTGTATATTGTGCTTGATGGTTGTTCAAATATTTAATCATTACTTTAGACTTATAATTGTTTTAACTGCATTGTTTTCAATTGTGCTAAATTGTAATATATTTTTATATACTATATCAAAACTGAATTCACTGTAACTCACCTGATGACCATAGGTACAATTACAGCCCTGGTATTGTCTTATTAATCTTAAGTTAGTCTTAAGTTTGCCAGAAATGTTCTCCAAATTGTTACATTCCTTTGTACAAACATGTGTCATGCTAAAATTAAATTGTTATTGTTATTGTGGGGAAGAGATACTCGATTATGGCTTGTTCAGAACTCTATAGTTCAGTTATTATTAATTTGAACATGATACAGAGAAGTACAAGGATTACAATTTTTAAAGTGCAGCATGCCAAAGCTCCTTGTATGTAGAGCATTATGGGCAGGCTTAAATAGTAACAAAGTTTGATTGGGTCACAGGTTGACATTTATGAGATACAATAATGAGATACATATATGAGATACAATTTATGAGAAACAGTTATTCAGTATTCATTATTCAGTATTCAGTGTTAATGTTGCAGTTTAAAAACTGTAGTGTAAAGCATCCTTCTGGCAAGACAGTGATGGAGTGAATGATGGTGAAAGTTTTTCTTTTTCGGGCCACCCTGCCTTGGTGGGAATCAGCCAGTGTGATAATAATAATTATTAAGTTGTGGGTGAGTAAGTGATTTTTGAGAAGAGACTTTAATATATAAACAGACAGTGTTTCTTTTATATTCACAGGTAATGAATTCCAGATTTTAGGGCCTTTTATGTGCATTAAGTTTTTGCATAGCGTGAGATGGACACGAGGAACATCAAAGAGTGATCTGTGCCTTGTGTTATGGTCATGTGTTCTGTTGAGGTTGGCAAGGAGATGTTTGAGGGGAGGGTTAATATCAGAGTGAAGTGTTCTATGTATGTAATAGGTGCAGTAATAAGTATGGATGTTTTGTATTGTGAGTAGGTTTAGAGTTTTGAATATTGGTGGAGTGTGTTGTCTGTAGTGGGAATTTGTTATCATTCCGACTGCAGCCTTTTGTTGGGTGATTAGTGGTCTGAGAGGGTTTATTGTTGTTGAGCAAAACAAAACAGCAGGTGCTTTACACATATGCTGCTATGTATGATAATTCTATGTAACTGTATTTGTGTATACCTGAATAAACTTACTTACTAAGTAGGACGTTGGTCGGGATTGTCAAGGGTCACCTATTGTTAGGTGGACCTCGGCGCCGCCACACCGCCCCCGGCACATTACCGTCTGAATCAATAACAGGCTTCCTTGAGGCTTAGAAGGAACTGATACGCGAGACACTTCAGTAGCACTCGGGTATATTTATTCCGAAACGTTTCGCCAGCCATTGGTTTCATCAGTCTGATACAGAGATTAAACTGTGGGGGACGAGAAGGAGTTTAAGGTAATCAGTCCCTCAACCTGGAGATATGTTCAGTCCGTCAGTCGTAATAGAAGTGAGCTCATGATGTATGCCGACTCTCACAACTGTTGCGCAGTTATGAGGTTGGTTGTCTATTGAGATTGAAAGGCTATCGACTGAACGAGGGTCATCAAGGCTGCAACAATACTTTAATCACTAAAACAGGGATTGAAGAAAGCTCTCAACATGAATATAATAATGGTATACAATACCGGCAAGTTGAAAAGTAGGACATGTCAAACAGAGGAATCTTTTAAAATTCCGAATTTATTATTATTATAATCATGTGGGAGCGCTAAACCCTTAGGATTATACAACGCATGTGGGGGGGGGAGGGATGGAAGGTATTCAGGCTCAATTCAGGGAACTGGAGCACAGATCCAATTCCCTAGATAAAGAGCCCCTCACCAGCGTCAAGGAACCTCCCTTGAGGGGTTAAAATTCCGAAGCATTTCGCCTACACAGTAGGCTTCTTCAGTCGGATACAAAGGGGACAACACAAGCAATGATGTAAAGACGATGGAAACAGCCCCTTACTCTCGAAGCAGTAGTTTTGAGGTGGTCAGTCCCGCAGCCTGGAGAAGAGTTCTGCTCCATAATTTGGAACAATGTGAAGCTGAAGCAACAGAGTAGTGACTTAGGTACTGCCAGAGGTGAGGCGCAGGAAAGCAGGTACAGATTGGCCAGGTCGACCCTGCCACACTGTTGTTAGGTAAGACACATATGCAACAGTTAGGTATCTTTATTTTGAAACGTTTCGCCTACACAGTAGGCTTCTTCAGTCGAGTACAGAAAAGTTGATAGAAGTAGAAGATACTTGAAGACGATGTAATCAGTCCATCACCCTTAAGGTTTTGAGGTGGTCAGTCCCTCAGTCTGGAGAAGAGCATTGTTCCGTTGTCTGAAACAATATGAAGTTGAAGTGACAGAATCGGGCCTTATATAGTGCCAGGAGGTGAGACGTAGGTTGATTTGGGAGGGCAGGTCCTTCTCAAACCCAGCCGTTCTCACTAGTAGAGGTTGTCGAAGTAGATGGTCTGTACCAAGATACCCTTGTGTTGCAGTGTCTGACAGAATGAACATTAAAATGGTATAAAATACCGACAGATTGTTAGGTAAGACACATATGCAACAGTTAGGTATCTTTATTTTGAAACGTTTCGCCTACACAGTAGGCTTCTTCAGTCGAGTACAGAAAAGTTGATAGAAGTAGAAGATACTTGAAGACGATGTAATCAGTCCATCACCCTTAAGGTTTTGAGGTGGTCAGTCCCTCAGTCTGGAGAAGAGCATTGTTCCGTTGTCTGAAACAATATGAAGTTGAAGTGACAGAATCGGGCCTTATATAGTGCCAGGAGGTGAGACGTAGGTTGATTTGGGAGGGCAGGTCCTTCTCAAACCCAGACCATCTACTTCGACAACCTCTACTAGTGAGAACGGCTGGGTTTGAGAAGGACCTGCCCTCCCAAATCAACCTACGTCTCACCTCCTGGCACTATATAAGGCCCGATTCTGTCACTTCAACTTCATATTGTTTCAGACAACGGAACAATGCTCTTCTCCAGACTGAGGGACTGACCACCTCAAAACCTTAAGGGTGATGGACTGATTACATCGTCTTCAAGTATCTTCTACTTCTATCAACTTTTCTGTACTCGACTGAAGAAGCCTACTGTGTAGGCGAAACGTTTCAAAATAAAGATACCTAACTGTTGCATATGTGTCTTACCTAACAATCTGTCGGTATTTTATACCATTTTAATGTTCATTCTGTCAGACACTGCAACACAAGGGTATCTTGGTACAGACCATCTACTTCGACAACCTCTACTAGTGAGAACGGCTGGGTTTGAGAAGGACCTGCCCTCCCAAATCAACCTACGTCTCACCTCCTGGCACTATATAAGGCCCGATTCTGTCACTTCAACTTCATATTGTTTCAGACAACGGAACAATGCTCTTCTCCAGACTGAGGGACTGACCACCTCAAAACCTTAAGGGTGATGGACTGATTACATCGTCTTCAAGTATCTTCTACTTCTATCAACTTTTCTGTACTCGACTGAAGAAGCCTACTGTGTAGGCGAAACGTTTCAAAATAAAGATACCTAACTGTTGCATATGTGTCTTACCTAACAATCTGTCGGTATTTTATACCATTTTAATGTTCATCCTGCCACACTGTTGACAAGTGGTAGGATGGCCAGGTTGACCCTGCCACACTGTTGACAAGTGGTAGGATGGCCAGGTCGACCCTGCCACACTGTTGACAAGTGGTAGGATGGCCAGGTTGACCCTGCCATACTGTTGACAAGTGGTAGGATGGCCAGGTTGACTCTGCCACACTGTTGACAAGTGGCAGGATGGCCAGGTTGACCCTGCCACACTGTTGACAAGTGGTAGGATGGCCAGGTTGACCCTGCCACACTGTTGACAAGTGGTAGGATGGCCAGGTCGACCCTGCCACACTGTTGACAAGTGGTAGGATGGCCAGGTCGACCCTGCCACACTGTTGACAAGTGGTAGGATGGCCAGGTCGACCCTGCCACACTGTTGACAAGTGGTAGGATGGCCAGGTTGACCCTGCCACACTGTTGACAAGTGGTAGGATGGCCAGGTCGACCCTGCCACACTGTTGACAAGTGGTAGGATGGCCAGGTTGACCCTGCCGCAAGACTAGGAAAATTATTTTACTCGCTGGACGGGAAATTCCCTTTAAAGCCTCCAGAGTGTAACCCTTTTGTTCCCTTTAAGGGATGTTGATGAAGGACTCTTGATCTAGGAAATTGGAGCGAACCTGAATACTTCCCTTTCCCCAAGGTTAATTTCAAAGTGGGCGTTGATGTAGTTTACCGATATAACACTAACATAGTAGTTAAAAGTTGGAGGGCCTCCAGGGGCTGCAGCCCAGGGTCCCCCGCCAGCTGCAGGGCCTCCAGGGGCTGCAGCCCAGGGTCCTCCGCCAGCTGCAGGGCCTCCAGGGGCTGCAGCCCAGGGTCCTCCGCCAGCTGCAGGGCCTCCAGGGGCTGCAGCCCAGGGTCCCCCGCCAGCTGCAGGGCCTCCAGGGGCTGCAGCCCAGGGTCCTCCGCCAGCTGCAGGGCCTCCAGGGGCTGCAGCCCAGGGTCCTCCGCCAGTTGGAGGGCCTCCAGGGGCTGCAGCCCAGGGTCATCCGCCAGTTGGAGGGCCTCCAGGGGCTGCAGCCCAGGGTCCCCCGCCAGCTGCAGGGCCTCCAGGGGCTGCAGCCCAGGGTCATCCGCCAGTTGGAGGGCCTCCAGGGGCTGCAGCCCAGGGTCATCCGCCAGTTGGAGGGCCTCCAGGGGCTGCAGCCCAGGGTCATCCGCCAGTTGGAGGGCCTCCAGAGATTAAGTGAAAAGTGATCACAGTTACTATGGTAAGTTAATAATTATAGTATGTTATTACATCACGTACATGATGAGCTGTTGAGATTATATTGTTTTTTATTTTTAAAATATCACTGGGGCCTGACAGTAGCTGTATCCCAGGGGTCTACAAAAATGTTGATCCGGCTCTGAGCAGAGGAAATGGGCCTTGTAACTCTGGTTAAAGGGAAAAAAACATACCATGGGTGGGGTTTGAACCCGCGATCAGAGAGTCTCAAAACTCCGGACCGTCGCGTTAGCCACCGGGCCTGCTAGCTTTGTGGCTCTGGTCGCGGGTTCAAACCCCACCCGTAGTGTGGTTTGGTTGCAATCGTGTCATTACGAGTTTGTGAGTCTGGTTAAGGGAACCTGCACATACTAGTTGTTCATAGAATCTTGGGATGTTTACCACACACCAGCGTTGAAAATCTGAAGCATATTGGATGAGGCGTTCTCGTGTGACGGGCGAAATAAAATCGAAAAGCTGGAGGAAGAAAAAAAAAAAAGGAAAAAATTAAACACCCACTTTAAAGGTCCCCCTTTGGGAATAGATAATAATAATAATAATAATAATAATAATAATAATAATAATAAGAAGAAGAAGAAGAAGAAGAAGAAGAGAAGAAGAAGAGGAAGAAGAAGAAGAAGAGGAAGAAGAGGAACGTTAACTGAATTGTTAACCCAGAGGGTTAGAAAGTTAGAAAATAACTTGGAATACCCAAGAAAAACCATTTATTATGACTTATTTCTGTTGTTCCTCTTCCCCGCGATGCCACCCACACCCGTCGGCTCACCCAGGTACCTGCTTACTAGCAGGTGAACACGGGCAGCATGTGTCAGGCAACAAACCAAACGTTTCCACTCTTCCTAGGACAGAAATCAGGTTGGACCATAGACCATGAGCCGTAGAATCCGCCGAGTCATTATCCACACGCGACCCCAGTACGATAACTATAACCTGGACAGGTAACACCAGCAACGTACGATAACCATCACCTGAGTAACAGGTTTATACTAAGGTGAACTTCAGCCAAGTCCACCAGTCAGCCTCCTGGCACCTTGTGAGGTAGTCGCTTGCACTCTCTCCTCCTGATCAGGTCTTAATGGGACTCTTGCTTAGTTTGAGCTTTAAGTATTTCCACTCTTTTTCTGAAACCGAGACCGCTATTTATTTTATGCAAGTAACATTATAATCTATAAGTGCTAGAAATAGCCTTTACAGATTAATATACTAATAAATCGTTATTTTTATTCGTAATAATTAAAAATATGTAAACTTTACAAGTAACAGAAAAAAATCACAAAAACATCGGGACTAAATCGATCTTATATTAGCAGCAGGTATAACTCAAGCAAAAGCAAGATTAAATACGATGCATACGCAGCTGCTAACCACATATGTGGTGTTATGTTGTGTGTGTTGGGTTCACACTGCGGGTTTTGAGCTGACGATTCTCCACGTGAATGACTTCCACGCCAGGTTTGAGGAGACCAACGTGTACTCCGGCAGGTGCAGTCCAGGAGACAAAGCCAAGAACAGATGCTACGGAGGTTTTGCAAGGTGAGTCTCCCCTCTTGTTCTCTACAAACTTGAACTGAAATTCAGAGTTACGGGTTAATTCGTACACCCCTACATCCATCCGGTGGATGGTAGTCACCTCATACCCATCCTGTGGGCGATACTGAAGAGATTACAGAGGGACTGGACTTCAGAATTGTGATACAGTATCTCGGTAAGTTACAGTGGTGATAAATTAGACACATGTGCAACTCTTGGGTATCTTTAC
Organism: Cherax quadricarinatus; assembly: GCF_038502225.1. NCBI lineage: Eukaryota > Metazoa > Arthropoda > Malacostraca > Decapoda > Parastacidae > Cherax > Cherax quadricarinatus. The sequence continues at coordinate 7,106,595 of NC_091335.1, read as the reverse complement.
TGAGGACACGTTTCGCCACACAGGTGTCTAATTTATCAAAATGTCGGTTCTCTGAACCATTCATCTACAAAGTTAGTGGTAACCAACTATATTATTTACAGTTACAGTAGCAATGAACTATATTTAAATATTCATGATCTGGTTACAGTATTATTAATAATAATAATAATAATAATAATAATAATAATAATAATAATAATAATAATAATATCTTTTATTTACTACCAGTACATGTACAAGGTATACAGACCATAGTTGACATCAATAACGTACTACTACTATATAGAAAACCGCTTGTTATGCTGAACATTTCCCGTAAATTAGGTCAGTTTTGTCCCAGGATGCGACCCACACCAGTCCACTAACACCCAGGATGCGACCCACACCAGTCCACTAACACCCAGATCGACACCATGCCTAACCCTTCTAGGGTAGGGTAGGTGCCTGAGCCCGAGCCTTTAGCTCATAAGACTGTCATTCCCATTAGCCCCCTTGTGGCGGGGATGGCAGACCAGAGAGGCCTAGCTTGTGGCTAGGCCTGGGGACAGTTGGTCCCAAAGATGAGGAGGTACTTGTGCCTCCTCCCATGGGAGACTTAGGTCTCAGGCACTCCCTAAAGAGGGAGCCAAGGCCGGGCCACCACTTGGACAAAGCCCGGGCCGGGAGAATACCGGCTAATCTTTAATAATAAATAATACTAACACCCAGAATGTGACCCACACCAGTCCACTAACACCCAGGATGCGACCCACACCAGTCCACTAACACCCAGGTACCTATTTTGCTGATGGGTGAATATAGACAACCGGTGTAAAGAAACATGACCAATGTTTCCACCTTGGCTGGGAATCGAACCCAGACCCTGGGCGTGTGAAGCGAGAGTTTTAGCTACCAGGCCCCGGGGGCACCGTGCCCCGTCACTGTGTACTACAGACGTTAATTCAGCCACAAAAAAACATTCAAATGTAGTTTGTATGGTTTTAAGTTATATTACTATAATTATAGGTTATCCCAGGATAACCTGGAATAACCCAGGATAACCTGGAATAACCTGGGATAACCCAGGATAACCCTGGATGTACAGACAGATCACAGACTACTCTAGATGTAGACAGAAACAACACTTTATCTATTCAAAACTAAGCGAAACAAAAGGTTACTGAAAGACATCAGTTTAGGAACTTTCTTTCCCATAACATTTACATCAGATCTGGTAAGACATGTCTGGAAACAGGACAAGTGTTTCATGAAAATTATGATTATAACCATTTTTGCTAAATATATACATATATATATATATATATATATATATATATATATATATATATATATATATATATATATATATATATATATATATATATATATATATATATATATATATATATATATATATATACATGTATATAATATAGACATAATTCCTATATAACACACTTATGAACCTACACTAAAATTCAGCTTTTTTCTTAACCGGACTGAAAAAAAAACTCAATTTTCGAAAATGTCTTTCAGAAAAAAAAAATAGTCCTGTGTAGAATATCTTAATTTAGAAAAACTTGTCTTTTCTATCAAAAAAAAAAAATCGTTCACAATACGTTCGTTAACAAGCTAAAACGGGAAAATTATTTTAGATGAAAGGGTAACTTGGGAATTACCGTAAATTTTTCTTGTGTAAGGTCCTCTCCACGAAGCATTTCCGTCTATTGTAAGAATTGTTGATGTCATCCATTGTAGTTATATTGTAACCCTCATCCATGTAAACAGTGCTGAATGACCCATACTGGTTTAACACGTGTATATTACAAGAATTTATCAGTGTTAGAGCAAGTGCAGACTGGATTTGAAAAATATAGAATAGAATACTACATTGGTTTGTTTCATATATATTAGATGAAAGTTGAACTCAGAATGAGTGTGTGTGTGTGTGTGTGTGTGTGTGTGTGTGTGTGTGTGTGTGTGTGTGTGTGTGTGTGTGTGTGTGTTTCAGTCGCTGTTTTTTTATCGCCCTGTATGACCTCTCTCATCTGTCTTGCCCTCTGACCTCTCCTATGTATCTGTCTGTCAGGTTAAAGACAGCGGTGAGCCAGGAGAGAGAGAGAAGCCCCAATGTACTGTACCTGTCTGCTGGTGACTACTTCCAAGGTACTATATGGTACTCGGTACACAAGTGGCGAGCCATGGCTCACTTCCTCAACCTTGTTCCCAATGATGCTATGGTAAGTGTACTAAGTGTATCACTTCTTTCTTCTTCTTTTGTGGTTTTCGTCATTCTCACTTTAGTTTTCCTATTTGTTTTCATTTCATATGTCTAATTCCTATGTAGAAATATTCCATTGTACCTGTCTGAGCTTCCGAGGTTATAGTCCAGGTTTAGTGCTGTACCCGATCTCTCTCTCTCTCTCTCTCTCTCTCTCTCTCTCTCTCTCTCTGTGTTTATCTATCTGTCTGCTTCTGATCCATACACTGGTATGACTGGACACCATCATTCCCTCTCATACAACCAAACACTGATCAAAATTTACCACTTTTTTCAGTCACTATTTTCGTAGATTTCACCACTTAACTTTCCCCCTCCCTGTTCACCCACTTCGTATTCCTTTATAGTTAGCCTGGTAACAAAACTTGTCAGCTTAGCTCTTCCCAATCTCTGCTGTATGTCTCACTGTCTAATGTGGCTTAATTCTGAGTAGCCTCCTCCAATGTTTACATGGGAAGGCTTCGGTCAGTTGACCAAAAGCTCCAGTGGTGGGTCATCATATGACTGAGACCCGCGTCAGGAATTACTTGTCCTGTTTCCTGACGAATCTTACCTAACCTAACCTCTAGTAAGAACATCAGAAAGAAGGAACACTGCAACAGGCCTACTGGTCCATGCGAGGCAGGTCCAAGTCTCCTACCGGCTTAAGCCAATGCCCCAACCTAGTCAGGTCAGGTCACATTCACTTAAGGAAGGAACACGGCAACTGACCTAGCAGCACAAGCTAGTCAGGACCAACTCACACCCACCCACACCCACTCATGTATTTATCTAACCTATTTTTAAAACTACACAACGTTTTAGCCTCTATAACTGTACTCGGGAGTTTGTTCCACTCATCCACAACTCTATTACCAAACCAGTGCTTTCCTATATCCTTCCTGAATCTGAATTTTTCCAACTTAAAACCATTGCTGCGAGTCCTGTCTAAGTTAGATATTTTCAGCACACTATTTACATCCCCTTTATTTATCCCTGTCTTCCATTTATACACCTCAATCATATCCCCCTTAACTCTCACAGTTTTAACTGTTACATTGTCTGTGTCATTAACTTTATAGTGGTTTATCATTTTGGTACCTCCATTAACGATATTTTTAGTCTATACCATGAGACCTGGTCACAGACTGGGCCGAGGGGGCGTTGACCCCCGAAACCTTCTCCAGGTATACTCCAGGTATACAACAGACGTCTTCAGTCAGGTACAAGACAATATATCACTGGAGATAGTGATATATTCACCTTTATTGCTGAAACGTGTAGGCGAAACGTTTCGATTAGATACTCGAATGTTGCCTTATTGACAAGTCCTGAGTTCTGGTGTTACCCAGCGATGGCTCATTCTTGGTCTCCAGCGCTGCTATACTAGGTTAGGTTACGTTCGTCAGGAGAAAGGACAAGTATTTTCTGACGCGGGTCTTGGTCACATGATGACCCGCCGTTGGAGCTTTTGGTCATCTGACCGAGGCCTTCCACTGGTTTACCAGTCCACCCTTTTAAACATTATGATCTTAGTTATAACCATTTAGTAGCAGTACACCATTAGTATTATTGCGTTAATGGTATATAATATGGGAAAAATTGATCCGTAACAGCCTGGTTGATCAGACCCTGATCCACCATGAGGCCTGGTCTCAGACCAGGCCGAGGGGGCGTTGACCCCCGAAACTCTCTCCAGGTAAAAACATTTACAACCTGAGGGACTGATTACCTCATCTCCCATTCTCTTCTGCATCTCTTTACTGGCATGAAAAAAGACACTTGTTGGCGGAAAGTCTTCATAATGAAGATAGCCAGGTGTTGCAAGTGTGCCTTACTCACGGGCCTTTAGCATCAGTGCCCCAGCAGTTGCTTACTCCATAAGTCATCACAGGACTAGAATCACTTGCCTTGGCATATTTTTTCTTGACTGAGAAAGTACAACCACCGCCATCCTGCAGCAGATAACGTGTGTAGCTTTATTTTAGTTCCACTTGGTCGTACAAGGTTCTTTTGCACTTGTGGAAGGTTCTTGTGTCCTTATGGAAGGTTCTTGTAGCCTTGTGGAAGGTTCTTGTGTCCTTGTGGAAGGTTCTTGTAGCCTTGTGGAAGGTTCTTGTGTCCTTGTGGAAGGTTCTTGTAATCTTGTGGAAGGTTCTTGTAGTCTTGTGGAAGGTTCTTGTAGTCTTGTGGAAGGTTCTTGTGTCCTTGTGGAAGGTTCTTGTAATCTTGTGGAAGGTTCTTGTAGTCTTGTGGAAGGTTCTTGTAGTCTTGTGGAAGGTTCTTGTAATCTTGTGGAAGGTTCTTGTAATCTTGTGGAAGGTTCTTGTAGTCTTGTGGAAGGTTCTTGTAGTCTTGTGGAAGGTTCTTGTAATCTTGTGGAAGGTTCTTGTAATCTTGTGGAAGGTTCTTGTAATCTTGTGGAAGGTTCTTGTAGTCTTGTGGAAGGTTCTTGTAGTCTTGTGGAAGGTTCTTGTAGTCTTGTGGAAGGTTCTTGTAATCTTGTGGAAGGTTCTTGTAATCTTGTGGAAGGTTCTTGTAGTCTTGTGGAAGGTTCTTGTGTCCTTGTGGAAGGTTCTTGTAATCTTGTGGAAGGTTCTTGTAGTCTTGTGGAAGGTTCTTGTAGTCTTGTGGAAGGTTCTTGTAGTCTTGTGGAAGGTTCTTGTAATCTTGTGGAAGGTTCTTGTAGTCTTGTGGAAGGTTCTTGTAGTCTTGTGGAAGGTTCTTGTAATCTTGTGGAAGGTTCTTGTAGTCTTGTGGAAGGTTCTTGTGTCCTTGTGGAAGGTTCTTGTAATCTTGTGGAAGGTTCTTGTAGTCTTGTGGAAGGTTCTTGTGTCCTTGTGGAAGGTTCTTGTAGCCTTGTGGAAGGTTCTTGTAGTCTTGTGGAAGGTTCTTGTAGCCTTATGGAAGGTTCTTGTAGCCTTGTGGAAGGTTCTTGTAGCCTTATGGAAGGTTCTTGTAGTCTTGTGGAAGGTTCTTGTGTAAGGTTCTTGTATCCTTGTGGAAGGTTCTTGTAGCCTTGTGGAAGGTTCTTGTAGCCTTGTGGAAGGTTCTTGTAGCCTTGTGGAAGGTTCTTGTAGTCTTGTGGAAGGTTCTTGTAGTCTTGTGGAAGGTTCTTGTAGTCTTGTGGAAGGTTCTTGTAGTCTTGTGGAAGGTTCTTGTAGCCTTGTGGAAGGTTCTTGTAATCTTGTGGAAGGTTCTTGTAGCCTTATGGAAGGTTCTTGTAGTCTTGTGGAAGGTTCTTGTAGCCTTGTGGAAGGTTCTTGTAGCCTTATGGAAGGTTCTTGTAGTCTTGTGGAAGGTTCTTGTAGTCTTGTGGAAGGTTCTTGTAGTCTTGTGGAAGGTTCTTGTAGCCTTGTGGAAGGTTCTTGTAGTCTTGTGGAAGGTTCTTGTAGCCTTGTGGAAGGTTCTTGTAGTCTTGTGGAAGGTTCTTGTAGTCTTGTGGAAGGTTCTTGTAGTCTTGTGGAAGGTTCTTGTAGTCTTGTGGAAGGTTCTTGTAGTCTTGTGGAAGGTTCTTGTAGTCTTGTGGAAGGTTCTTGTAGTCTTGTGGAAGGTTCTTGTAGTCTTGTGGAAGGTTCTTGTAGCCTTGTGGAAGGTTCTTGTAGCCTTGTGGAAGGTTCTTGTAGTCTTGTGGAAGGTTCTTGTAGTCTTGTGGAAGGTTCTTGTAGTCTTGTGGAAGGTTCTTGTAGTCTTGTGGAAGGTTCTTGTAGCCTTGTGGAAGGTTCTTGTAGTCTTGTGGAAGGTTCTTGTAGTCTTGTGGAAGGTTCTTGTCGTCTTGTAGAAGGTTCTTGTAGTCTTGTGGAAGGTTCTTGTAGCCTTGTGGAAGGTTCTTGTAGTCTTGTGGAAGGTTCTTGTAGTCTTGTGGAAGGTTCTTGTAGTCTTGTGGAAGGTTCTTGTAATCTTGTGGAAGGTTCTTGTAATCTTGTGGAAGGTTCTTGTAGTCTTGTGGAAGGTTCTTGTAGTCTTGTGGAAGGTTCTTGTAGCCTTGTGGAAGGTTCTTGTAGCCTTGTGGAAGGTTCTTGTAGCCTTGTGGAAGGTTCTTGTAGTCTTGTGGAAGGTTCTTGTAGCCTTGTGGAAGGTTCTTGTAGTCTTGTGGAAGGTTCTTGTAGCCTTGTGGAAGGTTCTTGTAGCCTTGTGGAAGGTTCTTGTAGCCTTGTGGAAGGTTCTTGTAGCCTTGTGGAAGGTTCTTGTAGCCTTGTGGAAGGTTCTTGTAGCCTTGTGGAAGGTTCTTGTAGCCTTGTGGAAGGTTCTTGTAGTCTTGTGGAAGGTTCTTGTAGCCTTGTGGAAGGTTCTTGTAGCCTTGTGGAAGGTTCTTGTAGCCTTGTGGAAGGTTCTTGTAGCCTTGTGGAAGGTTCTTGTAGCCTTGTGGAAGGTTCTTGTAGCCTTGTGGAAGGTTCTTGTGTAAGGTTCTTGTATCCTTGTGGAAGGTTCTTGTAGTCTCGTGGAAGGTTCTTGTAGCCTTGTGGAAGGTTCTTGTAGCCTTGTGGAAGGTTCTTGTAGCCTTGTGGAAGGTTCTTGTAGCCTTGTGGAAGGTTCTTGTAGCCTTGTGGAAGGTTCTTGTAGCCTTGTGGAAGGTTCTTGTAGCCTTGTGGAAGGTTCTTGTAGTCTTGTGGAAGGTTCTTGTAGCCTTGTGGAAGGTTCTTGTAGCCTTGTGGAAGGTTCTTGTAGCCTTGTGGAAGGTTCTTGTAGCCTTGTGGAAGGTTCTTGTAGCCTTGTGGAAGGTTCTTGTAGTCTTGTGGAAGGTTCTTGTAGCCTTGTGGAAGGTTCTTGTAGCCTTGTGGAAGGTTCTTGTAGCCTTATAGAAGGTCGTCGGTCTCTCTAAGCAGACATAACGACAGACGGCACCACTAATCAGTGCCCTAGCAACCATCATATCAACATTACCTCTCTCAACATGTCAAGTGTCCCTCCGGCTTGATGACAAGGCACCAGTTAGTAACTTGACCACAACAGTCAGTATACTGACTGGTGGAGGGTGTCAACAATCATGACACTCTTGTATCTGTCTTCCTTCCAACAGTTCAAAGCCTCTACAACAACGATTGTCCTTTGAAAAGGTTTGAGTAAGGAAACTAAACAGCTCACGGGTAACCAACAGCATTTTCAGAGATATTGACGTAAATCGTACCTGTAGGTTACCTCTAGTTGCAGCGTCCCCGCGTCCCGGTCCCAGATCAGGCCTCCTGGTGGCTGGCCTGATCGTTCAGGCTGTTGGTGACCGCTAGCCTATGGCAAATGACACAGAATACGATTAATATCCAAAGAACAATCAAAAAGTTATATATCGGTGGTCACCAAGGTAATACGGAACTCCAGACAGCAGGAACATGCTAGCGGGTTTAATAAACCGAAAAGATATCAAAAACTACCCGGAAAAGTCTCACTAATAATAGTAAATTTGTCAAGATGAAATTAATTGTTTTAACTAAACCAAATGAACTTAAACCGCCGAAACATGAAATAGCGCCAATGACATTTTTCTCGACTACCTGATCAAACTAACCCAGTAAAATCTTGTGTTTCCAATAAGAAGGCAGTGATTACCATACTGAAAATTACTGCGGCTTTCTATGCCCGTCCCTCCAACTAAATCGGCAGAATTAAAGCAAGACACAATGTAATAAATATTATTTTTTATTAACACATCGGCCGCATCCCACCAAGGCAGGGTGGCCCGAAAAAGAAAAACTTTCACCATCATTCACTCCATCACTGTCTTGCCAGAAGGGTGCTTTACACTACAGTTTTTAAACTGCAACATTAACACCCCTCCTTCAGAGTGCAGGCACTGTACTTCCCATCTCCAGGACTCAAGTCCGGCCTGCCGGTTTCCCTGAACCCCTTCATAAATGTTACTTTGCTCACACTCCAATAGCACGTCAAGTATTAAAAACCATTTGTCTCCACTCACTCCTATCAAACACGCTCACGCACGCCTGCTGGAAGTCCAAGCCCCTCGCAAATAATACCTCCTTTACCCCCCTCCCTCCAACGTTTCCTAGGCGGACCCCTACCCCGCCTTCCCTCCACTACACATTTATACACTCTCGAAGTTATTCCTGTTTTGTTCCATTCCCCAACCCTCTGGATAATAGTTTTGGTAAATATATCATTACTAATATATAAGAAAACTGCTCACTGGCCATCATCTACAAGTACAACTTTGCCCAACACATCACCAGAAGCTTCAACTCTCCCTAACATTCTTCAGCAAGTGAGGGTAACCATACTCCAGCAGTTACAGCTCAATTTATATCATTCCATCATTATCTATGGAGTTTGAAATATGTACATATACGAGTGTATGTATTTATAACTAAATATAATTATACTTGGCACTTGTAGGTTCGTCTCGGGCTAGGAAAAAAAGCTCCAAGAAAAAGACCGATGATCAAACATCAAAATGCTTGACTCAGTCTGTTCATCTCTTGAAAATAACGAGTATCCAGGGGAACATTTTGTTGTTCTAAGAAAATATATTTACAGTAGAGCAATTTTTGCTTCTTAAATTACAAAATAACAGGATGAGAGGCCATGATCTTACATGAAGCCACCTTAACAACATCACGTGACCACCAATTACAACAATCCATCAACTCGACTTGTCAACACAGGAGTGCCTCAGGGTAGCCTCCTGGGTCCTCTGCTATTCGTCATCTACACCAGTGGCCTTCTTAAGGCCTCTCAGCAACCTCAACCAGTTCTGTATCCAGATGGCGCAACTGTTGTTGCCTCACATCCAGATGCTGCTGTCCAAAACAATGTTGTTAACGAGAGGCTTATAAAGCTGCCTGTATGCAAACTCACTCTCAATACTGACAAGACTTTCTACATGGTGTTTGGGAACAAAGCTAAACCTATCCGCTTGAACATAATGGTAGATAATGCACACATAGACGAGATGAGGGGAAAAAATCAACACATATACACATCACATTTCTAGGAAGGTCTCCTAGACGACAAACTGCGGTAGCACCTGCCTTAATTAAACAGCATCCCCCAGGATCCCATTGGCAATAAGTCATACATCTGAATAAACTTACCCGCCGTGTGATTCTGTTTCATCTGTATAAACCTCACTTGTGGTATCGTGCTGGGGATCTACAACAAGACGCTACCTTAAACCAACAGCAAATCAACACAAAAGTTGCTTTTAAAACCATCACAGACTCAGGTTCCCGGCAACAAAATTTCCCCTCGTCCCACTTTTGTAAGAATTAGTTCTACTCAACATACAAAAGATCCACACTGATTACTGTGCATACTATATATACCGGACAATCAACACAACTACAAGCTTAGCCATGACCTGCAACATAGTACAAACACTACAAACACAACTACAAGCTTAGCCATGACCTGCAACATAGTACAAACACTACAAACACAACTACAAGCTTAGCCATGACCTGCAACATAGTACAAACACTACAAACACAACTACAAGCTTAGCCATGACCTGCAACATAGTACAAACACTACAAACACAACTACAAGCTTAGCCATGACCTACAACATAGTACAAACACTACAAACACAACTACAAGCTTAGCCATGACCTACAACATAGTACAAACACTACAAACACAACTACAAGCTTAGCCATGACCTGCAACATAGTACAAACACTACAAACACAACTACAAGCTTAGCCATGACCTACAACATAGTACAAACACTACAAACACAACTACAAGCTTAGCCATGACCTGCAACATAGTACAAACACTACAAACACAACTACAAGCTTAGCCATGACCTACAACATAGTACAAACACTACAAACACAACTACAAGCTTAGCCATGACCTGCAACATAGTACAAACACTACAAACACAACTACAAGCTTAGCCATGACCTACAACATAGTACAAACACTACAAACACAACTACAAGCTTAGCCATGACCTGCAACATAGTACAAACACTACAAACACAACTACAAGCTTAGCCATGACCTACAACATAGTACAAACATTACAAACACAACTACAAGCTTAGCCATGACCTGCAACATAGTACAAACATTACAAACACAACTACAAGCTTAGCCATGACCTACAACATAGTACAAACACTACAAACACAACTACAAGCTTAGCCATGACCTACAACATAGTACAAACACTACAAACACAACTACAAGCTTAGCCATGACCTGCAACATAGTACAAACACTACAAACACAAATACAAGCTTAGCCATGACCTGCAACATAGTACAAACACTACAAACACAACTACAAGCTTAGCCATGACCTACAACATAGTACAAACATTACAAACACAACCACAAGCTTAGCCATGACCTGCAACATAGTACAAACACTACAAACACAACTACAAGCTTAGCCATGACCTACAACATAGTACAAACACTACAAACACAACTACAAGCTTAGCCATGACCTGCAACATAGTACAAACACTACAAACACAACTACAAGCTTAGCCATGACCTGCAACATAGTACAAACACAACTACAAGCTTAGCCATGACCTGCAACATAGTACAAACACTACAAACACAACTACAAGCTTAGCCATGACCTACAACATAGTACAAACACTACAAACACAACTACAAGCTTAGCCATGACCTGCAACATAGTACAAACACTACAAACACAACTACAAGCTTAGCCATGACCTGCAACATAGTACAAACACAACTACAAGCTTAGCCATGACCTGCAACATAGTACAAACACTACAAACACAACTACAAGCTTAGTCATGACCTGCAACATAGTACAAACACAACTACAAGCTTAGCCATGACCTACAACATAGTACAAACACTACAAACACAACTACAAGCTTAGCCATGACCTGCAACATAGTACAAACACAACTACAAGCTTAGCCATGACCTGCAACATAGTACAAACACTACAAACACAACTACAAGCTTAGCCATGACCTGCAACATAGTACAAACACTACAAACACAACTACAAGCTTAGCCATGACCTGCAGCATAGTACAAACACTACAAACACAACTACAAGCTTAGCCATGACCTGCAACATAGTACAAACACTACAAACACAACTACAAGCTTAGCCATGACCTGCAACATAGTACAAACACTACAAACACAACTACAAGCTTAGCCATGACCTGCAACATAGTACAAACACTACAAACACAACTACAAGCTTAGCCATGACCTGCAACATAGTACAAACACTACAAACACAACTACAAGCTTAGCCATGACCTGCAACATAGTACAAACACTACAAACACAACTACAAGCTTAGCCATGACCTGCAACATAGTACAAACACTACAAACACAACTACAAGCTTAGCCATGACCTGCAACATAGTACAAACACTACAAACACAACTACAAGCTTAGCCATGACCTGCAACATAGTACAAACACTACAAACACAACTACAAGCTTAGCCATGACCTGCAACATAGTACAAACACTACAAACACAACTACAAGCTTAGCCATGACCTGCAACATAGTACAAACACTACAAACACAACTACAAGCTTAGCCATGACCTGCAACATAGTACAAACACTACAAACACAACTACAAGCTTAGCCATGACCTGCAACATAGTACAAACACTACAAACACAACTACAAGCTTAGCCATGACCTGCAACATAGTACAAACACTACAAACACAACTACAAGCTTAGCCATGACCTGCAACATAGTACAAACACTACAAACACAACTACAAGCTTAGCCATGACCTGCAACATAGTACAAACACTACAAACACAACTACAAGCTTAGCCATGACCTACAACATAGTACAAACACTACAAACACAACTACAAGCTTAGCCATGACCTGCAACATAGTACAAACACTACAAACACAACTACAAGCTTAGCCATGACCTACAACATAGTACAAACACTACAAACACAACTACAAGCTTAGCCATGACCTGCAACATAGTACAAACACTACAAACACAACTACAAGCTTAGCCATGACCTGCAACATAGTACAAACACTACAAACACAACTACAAGCTTAGCCATGACCTACAACATAGTACAAACATTACAAACACAACTACAAGCTTAGCCATGACCTGCAACATAGTACAAACACTACAAACACAACTACAAGCTTAGCCATGACCTACAACATAGTACAAACATTACAAACACAACTACAAGCTTAGCCATGACCTGCAACATAGTATAAACACTACAAACACAACTACAAGCTTAGCCATGACCTGCAACATAGTACAAACACTACAAACACAACTACAAGCTTAGCCATGACCTACAACATAGTACAAACATTAAAAACACAACTACAAGCTTAGCCATGACCTGCAACATAGTACAAACACTACAAACACAACTACAAGCTTAGCCATGACCTACAACATAGTACAAACATTACAAACACAACTACAAGCTTAGCCATGACCTGCAACATAGTACAAACACTACAAACACAACTACAAGCTTAGCCATGACCTACAACATAGTACAAACATTACAAACACAACTACAAGCTTAGCCATGACCTGCAGCATAGTACAAACACTACAAACACAACTACAAGCTTAGCCATGACCTGCAACATAGTACAAACACTACAAACACAACTACAAGCTTAGCCATGACCTACAACATAGTACAAACATTACAAACACAACTACAAGCTTAGCCATGACCTGCAGCATAGTACAAACACTACAAACACAACTACAAGCTTAGCCATGACCTGCAACATAGTACAAACACTACAAACACAACTACAAGCTTAGCCATGACCTGCAACATAGTACAAACACTACAAACACAACTACAAGCTTAGCCATGACCTACAACATAGTACAAACATTACAAACACAACTACAAGCTTAGCCATGACCTGCAACATAGTACAAACACTACAAACACAACTACAAGCTTAGCCATGACCTACAACATAGTACAAACATTACAAACACAAATACAAGCTTAGCCATGACCTGCAGCATAGTACAAACACTACAAACACAACTACAAGCTTAGCCATGACCTGCAACATAGTACAAACACTACAAACACAACTACAAGCTTAGCCATGACCTACAACATAGTACAAACATTACAAACACAACTACAAGCTTAGCCATGACCTGCAGCATAGTACAAACACTACAAACACAACTACAAGCTTAGCCATGACCTGCAACATAGTACAAACACTACAAACACAACTACAAGCTTAGCCATGACCTGCAACATAGTACAAACACTACAAACACAACTACAAGCTTAGCCATGACCTGCAACATAGTACAAACACTACAAACACAACTACAAGCTTAGCCATGACCTGCAACATAGTACAAACACTACAAACACAACTACAAGCTTAGCCATGACCTGCAACATAGTACAAACACTACAAACACAACTACAAGCTTAGCCATGACCTACAACATAGTACAAACATTACAAACACAACTACAAGCTTAGCCATGACCTGCAACATAGTACAAACACTACAAACACAACTACAAGCTTAGCCATGACCTACAACATAGTACAAACACTACAAACACAACTACAAGCTTAGCCATGACCTGCAACATAGTACAAACACTACAAACACAACTACAAGCTTAGCCATGACCTACAACATAGTACAAACATTAAAAACACAACTACAAGCTTAGCCATGACCTGCAACATAGTACAAACACTACAAACACAACTACAAGCTTAGCCATGACCTACAACATAGTACAAACATTACAAACACAACTACAAGCTTAGCCATGACCTGCAACATAGTACAAACACTACAAACACAACTACAAGCTTAGCCATGACCTACAACATAGTACAAACATTACAAACACAACTACAAGCTTAGCCATGACCTGCAGCATAGTACAAACACTACAAACACAACTACAAGCTTAGCCATGACCTGCAACATAGTACAAACACTACAAACACAACTACAAGCTTAGCCATGACCTACAACATAGTACAAACATTACAAACACAACTACAAGCTTAGCCATGACCTGCAGCATAGTACAAACACTACAAACACAACTACAAGCTTAGCCATGACCTGCAACATAGTACAAACACTACAAACACAACTACAAGCTTAGCCATGACCTGCAACATAGTACAAACACTACAAACACAACTACAAGCTTAGCCATGACCTACAACATAGTACAAACATTACAAACACAACTACAAGCTTAGCCATGACCTGCAACATAGTACAAACACTACAAACACAACTACAAGCTTAGCCATGACCTACAACATAGTACAAACATTACAAACACAACTACAAGCTTAGCCATGACCTGCAGCATAGTACAAACACTACAAACACAACTACAAGCTTAGCCATGACCTGCAACATAGTACAAACACTACAAACACAACTACAAGCTTAGCCATGACCTACAACATAGTACAAACATTACAAACACAACTACAAGCTTAGCCATGACCTGCAGCATAGTACAAACACTACAAACACAACTACAAGCTTAGCCATGACCTGCAACATAGTACAAACACTACAAACACAACTACAAGCTTAGCCATGACCTGCAACATAGTACAAACACTACAAACACAACTACAAGCTTAGCCATGACCTGCAACATAGTACAAACACTACAAACACAACTACAAGCTTAGCCATGACCTGCAACATAGTACAAACACTACAAACACAACTACAAGCTTAGCCATGACCTGCAACATAGTACAAACACTACAAACACAACTACAAGCTTAGCCATGACCTGCAACATAGTACAAACACTACAAACACAACTACAAGCTTAGCCATGACCTGCAACATAGTACAAACACTACAAACACAACTACAAGCTTAGCCATGACCTGCAACATAGTACAAACACTACAAACACAACTACAAGCTTAGCCATGACCTGCAACATAGTACAAACACTACAAACACAACTACAAGCTTAGCCATGACCTGCAACATAGTACAAACACTACAAACACAACTACAAGCTTAGCCATGACCTGCAACATAGTACAAACACTACAAACACAACTACAAGCTTAGCCATGACCTACAACATAGTACAAACATTACAAACACAACTACAAGCTTAGCCATGACCTGCAACATAGTACAAACACTACAAACACAACTACAAGCTTAGCCATGACCTACAACATAGTACAAACACTACAAACACAACTACAAGCTTAGCCATGACCTGCAACATAGTACAAACACTACAAACACAACTACAAGCTTAGCCATGACCTGCAACATAGTACAAACACTACAAACACAACTACAAGCTTAGCCATGACCTACAACATAGTACAAACATTAAAAACACAACTACAAGCTTAGCCATGACCTGCAACATAGTACAAACACTACAAACACAACTACAAGCTTAGCCATGACCTACAACATAGTACAAACATTACAAACACAACTACAAGCTTAGCCATGACCTGCAACATAGTACAAACACTACAAACACAACTACAAGCTTAGCCATGACCTACAACATAGTACAAACATTACAAACACAACTACAAGCTTAGCCATGACCTGCAGCATAGTACAAACACTACAAACACAACTACAAGCTTAGCCATGACCTGCAACATAGTACAAACACTACAAACACAACTACAAGCTTAGCCATGACCTACAACATAGTACAAACATTACAAACACAACTACAAGCTTAGCCATGACCTGCAGCATAGTACAAACACTACAAACACAACTACAAGCTTAGCCATGACCTGCAACATAGTACAAACACTACAAACACAACTACAAGCTTAGCCATGACCTGCAACATAGTACAAACACTACAAACACAACTACAAGCTTAGCCATGACCTACAACATAGTACAAACATTACAAACACAACTACAAGCTTAGCCATGACCTGCAACATAGTACAAACACTACAAACACAACTACAAGCTTAGCCATGACCTACAACATAGTACAAACATTACAAACACAACTACAAGCTTAGCCATGACCTGCAGCATAGTACAAACACTACAAACACAACTACAAGCTTAGCCATGACCTGCAACATAGTACAAACACTACAAACACAACTACAAGCTTAGCCATGACCTACAACATAGTACAAACATTACAAACACAACTACAAGCTTAGCCATGACCTGCAGCATAGTACAAACACTACAAACACAACTACAAGCTTAGCCATGACCTGCAACATAGTACAAACACTACAAACACAACTACAAGCTTAGCCATGACCTGCAACATAGTACAAACACTACAAACACAACTACAAGCTTAGCCATGACCTGCAACATAGTACAAACACTACAAACACAACTACAAGCTTAGCCATGACCTGCAACATAGTACAAACACTACAAACACAACTACAAGCTTAGCCATGACCTGCAACATAGTACAAACACTACAAACACAACTACAAGCTTAGCCATGACCTGCAACATAGTACAAACACTACAAACACAACTACAAGCTTAGCCATGACCTGCAACATAGTACAAACACTACAAACACAACTACAAGCTTAGCCATGACCTGCAACATAGTACAAACACTACAAACACAACTACAAGCTTAGCCATGACCTGCAACATAGTACAAACACTACAAACACAACTACAAGCTTAGCCATGACCTGCAACATAGTACAAACACTACAAACAACTAAAACCATCAATATAGTTACACTCTGCAGTTGTCTCTTAATTTATTATTTTACAAAGTCCACAATACTAGTACTACTATTGCTACTGCTACTACTGTTACTACTACTACTACTACAAAACTACCAGAAGTACTACCTCTCGTAATGCTGGCAAATGTGATTATTTGCAATTCTATTACTACCACTGTAACAGCTACTCCTAGTACCACGACTATTACTACTACAAACACTACTGCTACTATTACTACCACACCTACAAACACTACTGCTACTATTACTACCACTGTAACAGCTACTCCTAGTACCACGACTATTACTACTACAAACACTACTGCTACTATTACTACCACACCTACAAACACTACTGCTACTATTACTACCACACCTACAAACACTACTGCTACTATTACTACCACACGTACAAACACTACTGCTACTATTACTACCACACCTACAAACACTACTGCTACTATTACTACCACACCTACAAACACTACTGCTACTATTACTACCACACGTACAAACACTACTACTACTATTACTACCACACCTACAAACACTACTGCTACTATTACTACCACACCTACAAACACTACTGCTACTATTACTACCACACGTACAAACACTACTACTACTATTACTACCACACCTACAAACACTACTGCTACTATTACTACCACACCTACAAACACTACTGCTACTATTACTACCACACCTACAAACACTACTGCTACTATTACTACCACACCTACAAACACTACTGCTACTATTACTACCACACCTACAAACACTACTGCTACTATTACTACCACACCTACAAACACTACTGCTACTATAACTACCACATCTACAAACACTACTACTGCTACTATTACTACCACACCTACAAACACTACTGCTACTATTATTACCAAACCTACAAACACTACTGCTATTACTACCACACCTACAAACACTATTACTACTACTATTACTACCACACCTACAAACACTACTACTACTATTACTACCACACCTACAAACACTACTACTACTATTACTACCACACCTACAAACACTACTACTACTATTACTACAACACCTACAAACACTACTACTACTATTACTACCACACCTACAAACACTACTACTACTATTACTATCACACCTACAAACACTATTGCTACTATTACTACCACACCTACAAGCACTACTACTACTATTACTACCACACCTACAAACACTACTGCTAATATTACTACCACACCTACAAACACTACTGCTAATATTACTACCACACCTACAAACACTACTGCTACTATTACTACCACACCTACAAGCACTACTACTACTATTACTACCACACCTACAAACACTACTACTACTATTACTACCACACCTACAAGCACTACTACTACTATTACTACCACACCTACAAACACTACTGCTAATATTACTACCACACCTACAAACACTACTGCTACTATTACTACCACACCTACAAACACTACTGCTACTATTACTACCACACCTAAAAACACTACTGCTACTACTATTACTACCGCACCTACGAACACTACTACTGCTACTATTACTACCACACCTACAAACACTACTACTACTACTACTACTATTACTACCACACCTACAAACACTACTACTACTACTATTACTACCACACCTACAAACGCTATTACTACTACTATTACTACCACACCTACAAACACTACTGCTACTACTATTACTACCACACCTACAAACACTATTACTACTACTATTACTACCACACCTACAAACACTACTGCTACTACTATTAATACCACACCTACAAACACTATTACTACTACTATTACTACCACACCTACAAACACTATTACTACTACTATTACTACCACACCTACAAACACTATTACTACTACTATTACTACCACACCTACAAACACTATTACTACTACTATTACTACCACACCTACAAACACTATTACTACTACTATTACTACCACACCTACAAACACTATTACTACTACTATTACTACCACACCTACAAACACTACTGCTACTATTACTACCACACCTACAAACACTACTACTACTATTACTACCACACCTACAAACACTACTGCTACTATTACTACCACACCTACAAACACTACTACTACTATTACTACCACACCTACAAACACTATTACTACTACTATTACTACCACACCTACAAGCACTACTACTACTATTACTACCACACCTACAAACACTACTGCTAATATTACTACCACACCTACAAACACTACTGCTAATATTACTACCACACCTACAAACACTACTGCTACTATTACTACCACACCTACAAGCACTACTACTACTATTACTACCACACCTACAAACACTACTACTACTATTACTACCACACCTACAAGCACTACTACTACTATTACTACCACACCTACAAACACTACTGCTAATATTACTACCACACCTACAAACACTACTGCTACTATTACTACCACACCTACAAACACTACTGCTACTATTACTACCACACCTAAAAACACTACTGCTACTACTATTACTACCGCACCTACGAACACTACTACTGCTACTATTACTACCACACCTACAAACACTACTACTACTACTACTACTATTACTACCACACCTACAAACACTACTACTACTACTATTACTACCACACCTACAAACGCTATTACTACTACTATTACTACCACACCTACAAACACTACTGCTACTACTATTACTACCACACCTACAAACACTATTACTACTACTATTACTACCACACCTACAAACACTACTGCTACTACTATTAATACCACACCTACAAACACTATTACTACTACTATTACTACCACACCTACAAACACTATTACTACTACTATTACTACCACACCTACAAACACTATTACTACTACTATTACTACCACACCTACAAACACTATTACTACTACTATTACTACCACACCTACAAACACTATTACTACTACTATTACTACCACACCTACAAACACTACTGCTACTATAACTACCACACCTACAAACACTACTGCTACTATTACTACCACACCTACAAACACTACTGCTACTATTACTACCACACCTACAAACACTACTGCTACTATTACTACCACACCTACAAACACTACTACTACTATTACTACCACACCTACAAACACTACTACTACTACTACTACTATTACTACCACACCTACAAACACTACTACTACTACTATTACTACCACACCTACAAACGCTATTACTACTACTATTACTACCACACCTACAAACACTACTGCTACTACTATTACTACCACACCTACAAACACTATTACTACTACTATTACTACCACACCTACAAACACTACTGCTACTACTATTAATACCACACCTACAAACACTATTACTACTACTATTACTACCACACCTACAAACACTATTACTACTACTATTACTACCACACCTACAAACACTATTACTACTACTATTACTACCACACCTACAAACACTATTACTACTACTATTACTACCACACCTACAAACACTATTACTACTACTATTACTACCACACCTACAAACACTACTACTACTATTACTACCACACCTACAAACACTACTACTACTATTACTACAACACCTACAAACACTACTGCTAATATTACTACCACACCTACAAACACTACTACTACTATTACTACAACACCTACAAACACTACTGCTACTATTACTACCACACCTACAAACACTACTACTACTATTACTACCACACCTACAAACACTACTACTACTATTACTACCACACCTACAAACACTACTACTACTATTACTACAACACCTACAAACACTACTACTACTATTACTACCACACCTACAAACACTATTACTACTACTATTACTACCACACCTACAAAACACTATTACTACTACTATTACTACCACACCTACAAACACTGCAGCTACTACTATTACTACTACACCTACAAACACTATTACTACTATAACTACCACACCTACAAACACTATTACTACTACTATTACTACCACACCTACAAACACTATTACTACTACTATTACTACCACACCTACAAACACTATTACTACTACTATTACTACCACACCTACAAACACTGCTGCTACTTCTATTACTACTACACCTACAAACACTATTACTACTACTATTACTACCACACCTACAAACACTACTACTACTACTATTACTACCACACCTACAAACACTATTACTACTACTATTACTACCACACCTACAAACACTACTGCTAATACTATTACTACCACACCTACAAACACTATTACTACTACTATTACTACCACACCTACAAAAACTACTGCTACTACTATTACTACCACACCTACAAACACTACTGCTACCATTACTACCAAACCTACAAACACTACTACTACTACTATTACTACCACACCTACAAACACTATTACTACTACTATTACTACCACACCTACAAACACTATTACTACTACTGTTACTACCACACCTACAAACACTACTGCTACTACTATTACTACCACACCTACAAACACTATTACTACTACTATTACTACCACACCTACAAACACTACTGCTACTATTACTACCACACCTACAAACACTATTACTACTACTATTACTACCACACCTACAAACACTACTGCTACTATTACTACCACACCTACAAACACTACTACTATTACTACCACACCTACAAACACTACTACTGCTACTATTACTACCACACCTACAAACACTATTACTACCACACCTACAAACACTACTACTACTATTACTACCACACCTACAAACACTACTACTACTATTACTACCACACCTACAAACACTACTACTAATATTACTACCACACCTACAAACACTACAACTACTACTATTGCTACCACACCTACAAACACTACTACTGCTACTATTACTACCACACCTACAAACACTATTACTACTACTATTACTACCACAAATACAAACACTACTACTACTATTACACCCACACCTACAAACACTACTGCTACTACTATTACTACCACAATTACAAACACTATTACTACTACTATTACTACCACACCTACAAACACTACTACTACTATTACTACCACACCTACAAACACTATTACTACTACTATTACCACCACACCTACAAACACTACTGCTACTACTATTACTACCACACCTACAAACACTATTACTACTACTATCACTACCACACCTACAAACACTATTACTACTACTATTACTACCACACCTACAAACACTATTACTACTATTATTACTACCACACCTACAAACACTACTACTACTACTATTACTACCACACCTACAAACACTATTACTACTACTATTACTACCACACCTACAAACACTATTACTACTACTATTACTACCACACCTACAAACACTACTGCTACTACTATTACTACCACACCTACAAACACTATTACTACTACTATTACTACCACACCTACAAACACTACTACTACTATTACTACCACACCTAGAAACACTACTACTACTATTACTACCACACCTACAAACACTACTACTGCTACTATTACTACCACACCTACAAACACTACTACTACTATTACTACCACACCTAGAAACACTACTACTACTATTACTACCACACCTACAAACACTACTACTACTATTACTACCACACCTACAAACACTACTACTACTATTACTACCACACCTACAAACACTACTACTAATATTACTACCACACCTACAAACACTACTGCTACTATTACTACCACACCTACAAACACTACTACTGCTACTATTACTACCACACCTACAAACACTATTACTACTACTATTACTACCACAAATACAAACACTACTACTACTATTACACCCACACTTACAAACACTATTACTACTACTATTACTACCACACCTACAAACACTACTGCTACTACTATTACTACCACAATTACAAACACTATTACTACTACTATTACTACCACACCTACAAACACTACTACTACTATTACTACCACACCTACAAACACTATTACTACTACTATTACCACCACACCTACAAACACTACTGCTACTACTATTACTACCACACCTACAAACACTATTACTACTACTATCACTACCACACCTACAAACACTATTACTACTACTATTACTACCACACCTACAAACACTATTACTACTATTATTACTACCACACCTACAAACACTACTACTACTACTATTACTACCACACCTACAAACACTATTACTACTACTATTACTACCACACCTACAAACACTATTACTACCACACCTACAAACACTACTGCTACTATTATTACTACCACACCTACAAACACTATTACTACTACTATTACTACCACACCTACAAACACTACTGCTACTATTACTACCACACCTACAAACACTATTACTACTACTATTACTACCACACCTACAAACACTATTACTACTACTACTATTACTATCACACCTACAAACACTATTACTACTACTATTACTACCACACCTACAAACACTACTGCTACTATTACTACCACACCTACAAACACTACTACTGCTACTATTACTACCACACCTACAAACACTATTACTACTACTATTACTACCACACCTACAAACACTACTACTACTATTACTACCACACCTACAAACACTACTACTACTATTACTACCACACCTACAAACACTACTACTAATATTACTACCACACCTACAAACACTACTACTACTATTACTACCACACCTACAAACACTACTACTGCTACTATTACTACCACACCTACAAACACTATTACTACTACTATTACTACCACACCTACAAACACTACTACTACTATTACTACCACACCTACAAACACTACTACTACTATTACTACCACACCTACAAACACTACTACTATTATTACTACCACACCTACACACACTACTACTACTATTACTACCACACCTACAAACACTACTGCTACTATTACTACCACACCTACAAACACTACTACTGCTACTATTACTACCACACCTACAAACACTATTACTACTACTATTACTACCACAAATACAAACACTACTACTACTATTACTACCACACCTACAAACACTATTACTACTACTATTACTACCACACCTACAAACACTATTACTACTACTATTACTACCACACCTACAAACACTATTACTACTACTATTACTACCACACCTAAAAACACTACTACTACTATTACTACCACACCTACAAACACTATTACTACTACTATTACTACCACACCTACAAACACTACTGCTACTACTATTACTACCACACCTACAAACACTATTACTACTACTATCACTACCACACCTACAAACACTATTACTACTACTATTACTACCACACCTACAAACACTATTACTACTACTATTACTACCACACCTACAAACACTATTACTACTACTATTACTACCACACCTACACACACTACACTAACACTACTATTACTACTTCTATTACTACCACACCTACAAACACTATTACTACTACTATTACTACCACACCTACAAACACTACTACTGCTACTATTACTACCACATCTACAAACACTATTACTACTACTATTACTACCACACCTACAAACACTACTACTACTATTACTACCACACCTACAAACACTACTACTACTATTGCTACCACACCTACAAACACTACTACTTCTTCTATTACTACCACACCTACAAACACTACTACTACTATTACTACCACACCTACAAACACTACTACTACTATTACTACCACACCTACAAACACTACTACTACTATTACTACCACACCTACAAACACTACTACTACTATTACTACCACACCTACAAACACTACTACTGCTACTATTACTACCACACCTGCAAACACTATTACTACTACTGTTACTACCACACCTACAAACACTACTACTACTATTACTACCACACCTACAAACACTACTACTAATATTACTACCACACCTACAAGCACTACTACTACTATTACTATCACACCTACAAACACTACTACTACTATTACTACCACACCTACAAACACTACTGCTACTATTACTACCACACCTACAAACACTACTACTACTATCACTACCACACCTACAAACACTATTACTACTATTACTACCACACCTACAAACACTACTGCTACTATTACTACCACACCTACAAACACTATTACTACTACTATTACTACCACACCTACAAACACTACTACTACTATTACTACCACACCTACAAACACTACTACTGCTACTATTACTACCACATCTACAAACACTACTGCTACTATTACTACCACACCTACAAACACTACTGCTACTATTACTACCACACCTACAAACACTACTGCTACTATTACTACCACACCTACAAACACTACTGCTACTACTATTACTACCACACCTACAAACACTACTGCTACTATTACTACCACACCTACAAACACTACTGCTACTATTACTACCACACCTACAAACACTACTGCTACTATTACTACCACACCTACAAACACTACTACTACTATTACTACCACACCTACAAACACTACTACTACTATTACTACCACACCTACAAACACTACTACTACTATTACTACCACACCTACAAACACTACTACTACTATTACTACCACACCTACAAACACTACTGCTACTATTACTACCATACCTACAAACACTACTGCTACTACTATTACTACCACACCTAGAAACACTACTGCTACTACTATTACTACCACACCTAGAAACACTACTGCTACTATTACTACCACACCTACAAACACTACTGCTACTATTACTACCACACCTACAAACAGTACTGCTACTATTACTACCACACCTAGAAACACTACTACTACTATTACTACCACACCTACAAACACTACTACTACTATTACTACCACACCTAGAAACACTACTGCTACTATTACTACCACACCAACAAACACTACTACTGCTACTATTACTACCACACCTAGAAACACTACTACTACTATTACTACCACACCTACAAACACTACTACTACTATTACTACCACACCTACAAACACTACTACTACTATTACTACCACACCTAGAAACACTACTACTACTATTACTACCACACCTACAAACACTACTACTACTATTACTACCACACCTAGAAACACTACTGCTACTATTACTACCACACCTACAAACACTACTACTACTATTACTACCACACCTACAAACACTACTGCTACTATTACTACCACACCTACAAACACTACTGCTACTATTACTACCACACCTACAAACACTACTGCTACTATTACTACCACACCTAGAAACACTACTACTACTATTACTACCACACCTACAAACACTACTACTACTATTACTACTACTACTACCACACCTACAACACACTACTACTACTATTACTACCACACCTACTATTACTAACACACTACTGCTACTATTACTACCACACCTACTGCTACTATTAAACACTAGAAACACTACTACTACTATTACTACCACACCTACAAACACTACTACTACTATTACTACCACACCAAGAAACACTACTGCTACTATTACTACCACACCTAGAAACACTACTACTACTATTACTACCACACCTACAAACACTACTACTACTATTACTACCACACCTACAAACACTACTACTACTATTACTACCACACCTAGAAACACTACTGCTACTATTACTACCACACCAAGAAACACTACTGCTACTATTACTACCACACCTAGAAACACTACTACTACTATTACTACCACACCTACAAACACTACTGCTACTATTACTACCACACCTAGAAACACTACTGCTACTATTACTACCACACCTACAAACACTACTACTACTATTACTACCACACCTACAAACACTACTACTACTATTACTACCACACCTAGAAACACTACTGCTACTATTACTACCACACCAAGAAACACTACTGCTACTATTACTACCACACCTAGAAACACTACTACTACTATTACTACCACACCTACAAACACTACTACTACTATTACTACCACACCTACAAACACTACTACTACTATTACTACCACACCTAGAAACACTACTGCTACTATTACTACCACACCAAGAAACACTACTGCTATAATTACTACCACACCTAGAAACACTACTACTACTATTACTACCACACCTACAAACACTACTGCTACTATTACTACCACACCTAGAAACACTACTGCTACTATTACTACCACACCTACAAACACTACTACTACTATTACTACCACACCTACAAACACTACTACTACTATTACTACCACACCTACAAACACTACTACTACTATTACTACCACACCTAAAAACACTACTACTGCTACTATTACTACCACACCTACAAACACTACTACTACTATTACTACCACACCTACAAACACTACTACTACTATTACTACCACACCTAGAAACACTACTGCTACTATTACTACCACACCTACAAACACTACTACTACTATTAATACCACACCTAGAAACACTACTACTACTATTACTACCACACCTAGAAACACTACTGCTACTATTACTACCACACCTATAAACACTACTACTACTATTAATACCACACCTAGAAACACTACTACTACTATTACTACCACACCTAGAAACACTACTGCTACTATTACTACCACACCTACAAACACTACTACTACTATTACTACCACACCTAAAAACACTACTACTGCTACTATTACTACCACACCTACAAACACTACTACTACTATTAATACCACACCTAGAAACACTACTGCTACTATTACTACCACACCTACAAACACTACTACTACTATTACTACCACACCTAAAAACACTACTACTGCTACTATTACTACCACACCTACAAACACTACTGCTACTATTAATACCACACCTAGAAACACTACTGCTACTATTACTACCACACCTACAAACACTACTACTACTATTACTACCACACCTAAAAACACTACTGCTACTATTACTACCACACCTACAAACACTACTACTACTATTAATACCACACCTAGAAACACTACTACTACTATTACTACCACACCTAGAAACACTACTGCTACTATTACTACCACACCTACAAACACTACTACTACTATTACTACCACACCTACAAACACTACTACTACTATTACTACCACACCTAGAAACACTACTGCTACTATTACTACCACACCTACAAACACTACTACTACTATTAATACCACACCTAGAAACACTACACACACAACTACCATTACTAACTCTACTGATAGATATAATCGTGTTTTCCAGTCTGTTACTTGACCAATTATTCCCTCCGCTAAGTCACGATAAGAACAATTATTCTCCACCGGACTTACCAACTAGAATTATCTAATTAAAAATAATTACACTGGAGCTGCATGTTATGTACTGAAGATGGTGGAGACTACATGGCGTAGTTTACAAGGTGTGGAGACTACATGGCGTAGTTTACAAGGTGTGGAGACTACATGGCGTAGTTTACAAGGTGTGGAGACTACATGGCGTAGTTTACAAGGTGTGGAGACTACATGGCGTAGTTTAGAAGGTGTGGAGACTACATGGCGTAGTTTACAAGGTGTGGAGACTACATGGCGTAGTTTACAAGGCGTGGAGACTACATGGCGTAGTTTACAAGGTGTGGAGACTATATGGCGTAGTTTACAAGGTGTGGAGACTACATGGCGTAGTTTACAAGGTGTGGAGACTACATGGCGTAGTTTACAAGGTGTGGAGACTACATGGCGTAGTTTACAAGGTGTGGAGACTACATGGCGTAGTTTACAAGGTGTGGAGACTACATGGCGTAGTTTACAAGGTGTGGAGACTACATGGCGTAGTTTACAAGGTGTGGAGACTACATGGCGTAGTTTACAAGGTGTGGATACTACATGGCGTAGTTTACAAGGTGTGGAGACTACATGGCGTAGTTTACAAGGTGTGGAGACTACCTGGCGTAGTTTACAAGGTGTGGAGACTACATGACGTAGTTTACAAGGTGTGGAGACTACATGGCGTAGTTTACAAGGTGTGGAGACTACATGGCGTAGTTTACAAGGTGTGGAGACTACATGGCGTAGTTTACAAGGTGTGGAGACTACATGGCGTAGTTTACAAGGTGTGGAGACTACATGGCGTAGTTTACAAGGTGTGGAGACTACATGGCGTAGTTTACAAGGTGTGGAGACTATATGGCGTAGTTTACAAGGTGTGGAGACTACATGGCGTAGTTTACAAGGTGTGGAGACTACATGGCGTAGTTTACAAGGTGTGGAGACTACATGGCGTAGTTTACAAGGGGTGGAGACTACATGGCGTAGTTTACAAGGTGTGGAGACTACATGGGGTAGTTTACAAGGTGTGGAGACTACATGGCGTAGTTTACAAGGTGTGGAGACTACATGACGTAGTTTACAAGGTGTGGAGACTACATGGGGTAGTTTACAAGGTGTGGAGACTACATGGCGTAGTTTACAAGGCGTGGAGACTACATGACGTAGTTTACAAGGTGTGGAGACTACATGGGGTAGTTTACAAGGTATGGAGACTACATGGCGTAGTTTACAAGGCGTGGAGACTACATGACGTAGTTTACAAGATGTGGAGACTACATGACGTAGTTTACAAGGTGTGGAGACTACATGACGTAGTTTACAAGGTGTGGAGACTACATGGCGTAGTTTACAAGGTGTGGAGACTACATGACGTAGTTTACAAGGTGTGGAGACTACATGGCGTAGTTTACAAGGTGTGGAGACTACATGGCGTAGTTTACAAGGTGTGGAGACTACATGGCGTAGTTTACAAGGTGTGGAGACTACATGGCCTAGTTTACAAGGTGTGGAGACTACATGGCGTAGTTTACAAGGTGTGGAGACTACATGGCGTAGTTTACAAGGTGTGGAGACTACATGGCGTAGTTTACAAGGTGTGGAGAGTACATGGCGTAGTTTACAAGGTGTGGATAATACATGGCGTAGTTTACAAGGGGTGGAGACTACATGGCGTAGTTTACAAGGTGTGGAGACTACATGGCGTAGTTTACAAGGTGTGGAGACTACATGGCGTAGTTTACAAGGTGTGGAGACTACATGGCGTAGTTTACAAGGTGTGGAGACTACATGGCGTAGTTTACAAGGTGTGGAGACTACATGGCGTAGTTTACAAGGTGTGGAGACTACATGGCGTAGTTTACAAGGTGTGGAGGCTACATGGCGTAGTTTACAAGGTGTGGAAACTACATGGGGTAGTTTACAAGGTGTGGAGACTACATGGCGTAGTTTACAAGGGGTGGAGACTACATGGCGTAGTTTACAAGGTGTGGAGACTACATCGCGTAGTTTACAAGGGGTGGAGGCTACATGGCGTAGTTTACAAGGTGTGGAGACTACATGGCGTAGTTTACAAGGTGTGGAGACTACATGGCGTAGTTTACAAGGGGTGGAGACTACATGGGGTAGTTTACAAGGCGTGGAGACTACATGACGTAGTTTACAAGGTGTGGAGACTACATGGCGTAGTTTACAAGGTGTGGAGACTACATGGCGTAGTTTACAAGGCGTGGAGACTACATGACGTAGTTTACAGGGTGTGGAGACTACATGACGTAGTTTACAAGGTGTGGAGACTACATGACGTAGTTTACAAGGTGTGGAGACTACATGGCGTAGTTTACAAGGTGTGGAGACTACATGACGTAGTTTACAAGGTGTGGAGACTACATGGCGTAGTTTACAAGGTGTGGAGACTACATGGCGTAGTTTACAAGGTGTGGAGACTACATGGCGTGGTTTACAAGGTGTGGAGACTACATGGCGTAGTTTACAAGGTGTGGAGACTACATGGGGTAGTTTACAAGGTGTGGAGACTACATGGCGTAGTTTGCAAGGTGTGGAGACTACATGGCGTAGTTTACAAGGTGTGGAGAGTACATGGCGTAGTTTGCAAGGTGTGGAGAATACATGGCGTAGTTTACAAGGGGTGGAGACTACATGGCATAGTTTACAAGGTGTGGAGACTACATGGCGTAGTTTACAAGGTGTGGAGACTACATGGCGTAGTTTACAAGGTGTGGAGACTACATGGCGTAGTTTACAAGGTGTGGAGACTACATGGCGTAGTTTACAAGGTGTGGAGACTACATGGCGTAGTTTACAAGGTGTGGAGACTACATGGCGTAGTTTACAAGGTGTGGAGGCTACATGGCGTAGTTTACAAGGTGTGGAGACTACATGGGGTAGTTTACAAGGTGTGGAGACTACATGGCGTAGTTTACAAGGGGTGGAGACTACATGGCGTAGTTTACAAGGTGTGGAGACTACATGGCGTAGTTTACAAGGGGTGGAGGCTACATGGCGTAGTTTACAAGGTGTGGAGACTACATGGCATAGTTTACAAGGTGTGGAGACTACATGGCGTAGTTTACAAGGGGTGGAGACTACATGGGGTAGTTTACAAGGGGTGGAGACTACATGGCGTAGTTTACAAGGTGTGGAGACTACATGGCGTAGTTTACAAGGTGTGGAGACTACATGGCGTAGTTTACAAGGTGTGGAGACTACGTGGGGTAGTTTACAAGGTGTGGAAACTACATGACGTAGTTTACAAGGTGTGGAGACTACGTGGGGTAGTTTACAAGGTGTGGAGACTACGTGGGGTAGTTTACAAGGTGTGGAGACTACATGGGGTAGTTTACAAGGTGTGGAGACTACATGGCGTAGTTTACAAGGTGTGGAGACTACATGTCGTTGTTTACAAGGTGTGGAGACTACATGGCGTTGTTTACAAGGGGTGGAGACTACATGGTGTAGTTTACAAGGGGTGGAGACTACATGGCGTAGTTTACAAGGTGTGGAGACTACATGGCGTAGTTTACAAGGTGTGGAGACTACGTGGGGTAGTTTACAAGGTGTGGAGACTACATGGCGTAGTTTACAAGGTGTGGAGACTACATGGCGTAGTTTACAAGGGGTGGAGACTACATGGCGTAGTTTACAAGGTGTGGAGATTACATGGCATAGTTTACAAGGTGTGGAGACTACACGGCGTACTTTACAAGGTGTGGAGACTACATGGCGTAGTTTACAAGGGGTGGAGACTATATGGGGTAGTTTACAAGGGGTGGAGACTACATGGGGTAGTTTACAAGGTGTGGAGACTGCATGGCGTAGTTTACAAGGTGTGGAAACTACATGGCGTAGTTTACAAGGGGTGGAGACTACATGGCGTAGTTTACAAGGTGTGGAGACTAAATGGCGTAGTTTACAAGGGGTGGAGACTACAAGGGGTGGAGACTACATGGGGTAGTTTACAAGGGGTGGAGACTACATGGGGTAGTTTACAAGGTGTGGAGACTACATGGCGTAGTTTACAAGGGGTGGAGACTACGTGGGGTAGTTTACAAGATTTAAATTTTAGATTTTGCCACCGAAGTGGCTAGTTTATTGAGCACCCCATATCCATCCTGTGGATGGTAGCGCGAGAGCATATGGATACACAAAAGGCCCAGGAACTAGGCCCCAAAGGGTTAACAGGAATACATATGGATTTATATCTACATATCTATAGTTCACTTATCTGTTACAAGCAAATTTAGGAAATTTGCTTAGTATATCTGGTATCTTATTTTCATTAATAAGATATCTTGACATGTCACATAGGTTATTATACTGTCTGTCTCTGTATTCCTCAATAAGTGGACAATTAAGCACATAGTGTTCAAGAGAGTGACCATATGCCTGATCACATAATTTACATTTAGTTTGATCATCATCTGTGTGTCTCCCAAACTGCAAGAAGTTCTTGTAACCAAGCCTAAGTCTGGCCACTACAACATCAGTCAGTCTGTTCACATTGCACGTTGCTCCATAAACATACTTATCTACGTTCATGTTATCATAGTGGGTTATAGATCTACTCGGGCTTCTAACTGCATTCCTATAACAATCATTTTCATTATTTACTTCTCTCCTAATATTATTCCTAATGCTAGACACAGTTATACCAAAGTTATATTCTACATTCTCCTTCTGGATACTCTTCTTGGCTAACATATCAACTTTATCATGAAGGAGTAATCCAATGTGTGATGGGATCCATAGCAATTGTACATTAATTCCTTTGTCCCTAATTTTTGAGTATCTATACCTGGCTTCCCCAATGAGCATGTTGTTGGAGTCATTATATGAGCCAAGAGCCTTCAATGATGACATAGAATCAGTAATGATGATAGAGTCAAGCTCAGTGTCATAGGTTAGCTTTAGCGCCATTAGGATTGCAAACAATTCAGTTTGCAGTGTAGACGCCCAGTTGTTAATTCTTATGCCTAACTCAACAAATTTATTATCGTTCTTAACTAGGGAGGTGGCAACAAGAGCAGATGCAGCCCTGCCAGAAGACTCCTGTTTAGATCCATCAGTGTATATAACTTGTGATAACTTATTACTACCAGCTAGGCGAAAAATTTCTTCTTGGGCAGTTGCTCTAACAAGAGATTTAAGGAAGGGATTACTAGCAATGAGCTTCTTGGGAGGGACTTGTAGGTATGTGATATTAAATGAACACATCTTCCATGGAGGGGTGAAATGCTCTTGTTGCCTACAGTGATACAGCTCATGTAGGTTATAAAACTTAATGCAATTGCACGTTTTCACAATCCATTTAGATCTGTGTGTATTTACCTCTAGACACTTGGTAAGATTCACTGTGACAGTGTCTGGTTCGTTTCTCAACATTCTAATACCAAGTACAGTGTTAATTTCAACAATCCTATCACTGATACTAGAAATACCAAGCTCCTTCCTCATGTTAAGAACTTTTGTAGATCTGGGACAGCCAAGAATAGTCCTGAGAGCTTCATTTTGCATTAACTCCAAGGGTCGGAGGGAACTTTCTCTAGCTAATATCAACATGGGAGCAGCATAATCAATTAAGGACCTAACATAGGCTATGTACATCATTCTCACGCTTCTCACATTAGCACCATAGTTGGGATTGTAGGCAGCAACAGCTTTGAGAGCATTTAGCCTAGCTTTGCATTTCTTGTTTAGTTGTGGTATAGTGGATTTGTTAAAGGGTACATCTACACCAAGATATCTGTAAGTTTTAACGTAGCTAATGATTTCACCCTGCAAATAGATGGGTGGGGGAAGTCGTTTGCTTGTTAATATCTTAGTTTTAGAGGAAGATATTATGAGGCCTAGTCGATTACAAATTGCTTGAACTTCATTAAGAATGGTATTCATCTTCTTATGCCCTGTTGTATGGATCATGATATCATCAGCATAGCTTATAGCTATATGTTTAGGTGAGGCAGGTAGAGCATTTAGGAGAGCATTAATCAGAATATTAAATAGCATGGGACTAAGAACTCCTCCCTGCGGTATACCTAAAGACATTTCTTTAGAATCACTTTTGAAGCCTTGGTAAAGGACAGAGGATACTCTATTTGACAGGTATCCTATTATCCAGCAGAGTAAGCTACCACCAATATTCATTTTGGCTAGTTCATGTAGTATAACGGTTCTGTTCGCAATATCAAATGCAGATTTTAGATCAAGAAAAGTGGTAAAACTAGTAGAGGTGTGTGCAGTGAGAAAGGTGGAAATACAGTTCTGCACACTTTTACCTTTCATGAACCCATAGAGGTAGGGGGAAAGTTGATGTCTGATTCTGTAGTACAGTCTGTTAAGTATCATTCTTTCAAAAGTTTTGCAAAGACAACTAGTTAAGGAGATCGGCCTAAATGTATCAGGCTGTTGGGGCTTAGGGATAGGCACAATGAGACTATTGGTCCAGGAAGTAGGAAGAACGCCCTCAATGTAACTGAGATTATACAGTGCCAACAAAGGGTTATCAGGCACGTGCCTTAGAGTTCTGAGAATATCATAGGTTATACCATCCTCTCCAGGAGCAGTTGATCGACCTTTGGTTAATGCATTATCTAATTCATACTCGGTGAAGAGGCAATCACTCTCATCAATATTTTGGCTCATAAAATTAATCAGTTTCAACATTTCTTCAGAAGTACTCTCTAAATTTTTTCTAATATGAGATGGAAGGCTTTCATGCCTGGATGTTTTGGACCAGTCATTTATGAGGTCATTTGCTTTTTCAAGAGGAAAGGGATGAACAACATTGCCAGTCTTTTTCCTGGTTATTTTATTTATACCTTTCCAAACCAAACTCAAAGGCGTGGACCTATTTAATCCACTAACAAACTGTTCCCATTCCTGTTGCCTAAGTTCTTCCTTTCTATTCCTTGCATTTGTTAGTGCAGCTTGGAACGTTCTGAGCAGGTCTGGGGTTCTACATTCACGGTATGCTTTACCAATCTTCCTAGCTGCATGTGTTAGATTGCGCAGCTGTGGATCATTATAGTATTTACATTGGTTTTTATTGTTATTTATAGTGGAGGGTTTTTGTTTCCTATTCCTGCCCACTTGATCTGTGAGAACACTCTCAATAGTGGTAATTAAATCATCATTAAATTTTTGTGTGCCAATGGGCTCGTAATTCTTATACCATTGATCCAAGTGGTTAATAAAGTTGTCTCTGTGTTCTGGTTTGAGAATAAGTTTCCTCCTTCTGTATTTAGCTCCTTGATTGCTGGAGATGTGATCAAGATTGACAGTTGTTAGTCTTGGGAAGTGATCAGATAGAAGATCATCAACTATGACAGAGTCATGCATCGTATATGATGTATTAAATCCATGTATTAAATGATGTATTAAAACAAGGTGTGGAGACTACATGGGGTAGTTTACAAGGGGTGGAGACTACGTGGGGTAGTTTACAAGGTGTGGAGATTACATGGCGTAGTTTACAAGGGGTGGAGACTACGTGGGGTAGTTTACAAGGGGTGGAGACTACGTGGGGTAGTTTACAAGGTGTGGAGATTACATGGCGTAGTTTACAAGGGGTGGAGACTACGTGGGGTAGTTTACAAGGTGTGGAGATTACATGGCGTAGTTTACAAGGGGTGGAGACTACGTGGGGTAGTTTACAAGGTGTGGAGATTACATGGCGTAGTTTACAAGGGGTGGAGACTACGTGGGGTAGTTTACAAGGTGTGGAGACTACATGGGGTAGTTTACAAGGGGTGGAGACTACATGGCGTAGTTTACAAGGGGTGGAGACTACATGGGGTAGTTTACAAGGGGTGGAGACTACATGGCGTAGTTTACAAGGGGTGGAGACCACAGGGGGAAGTTTACAAGGGGTGGAGACTACATGGCGTAGTTTACAAGGTGTGGAGACTACATGGCGTAGTTTACAAGGGGTGGAGACTACATGGCGTAGTTTACAAGGGGTGGAGACTACATGGCGTAGTTTACAAGGTGTGGAGACTACATGGGGTAGTTTACAAGGGGTGAATTATACACAGGGTAGTTTACAAGGGGTGAATTATACACAGGGTAGTTTACAAGGGGTGAATTATACATAGGGTAGTTTACAAGGGGTGAATTATACATAGGGTAGTTTACAAGGGGTGAATTATACATAGGGTAGTTTACAAGGGGTGAATTATACATAGGGTAGTTTACAAGGGGTGAATTATACATAGGGTAGTTTACAAGGGGTGAATTATACACAGGGTAGTTTACAAGGGGTGAATTATACATAGGGTAGTTTACAAGGGGTGAATTATACATAGGGCAGTTTACAAGGGGTGAATTATACACAGGGTAGTTTACAAGGGGTGAATTATACACAGGGTAGTTTACAAGGGGTGAATTATACATAGGGTAGTTTACAAGGGGTGAATTATACATTAGTTTACAAGGGGTGAATTATACACAGGGTAGTTTACAAGGGGTGAATTATACACTCCACCATATGAAAGCAAAAGACTCGGCAGGAGATGCAACATTCCCCAGATGAAAAGCAGGGGCGCCACGAGTACACTGAGACAACACAGTAAGTGTCCGGGGCCCAAGACTGTTCAACTGCCTCCCAGCATACATAAGGGGGATTACCAATAGACCCCTGACTGTCTTCAAGAAGGCACTGGACAGGCACCTAAAGTCAGTACCTGACCAACCGGGCTGTGGTTCGCACGTCAGCTTGCGTGCGGCCAGCAGTAACAGCCTGGTTGATTAGACCTTGATCTACCATGAGGCCTGGTTTCAGACCGAGCCGCGGGGGCGTTGACCTCCGAAATTCTCTCCAGGTAAACTCCAGGGTAGAGTCTACACAAAATTCAGATTACCCGGTGCATAAATTACACGGGTACAGATTACACAGAGGTACAGATTACACGGGGATACAGATTACACGGGGGTACACATTACACGGGGGTACACATTACACGGGGGTACAGATTACACTGGGGTACAGATTACACGGGGGTACACATTACACGGGGGTACAGATTACACGGGGGTACACATTACACGGGGGTACACATTACACGGGGGTACAGATTACACTGGGGTACAGATTACACGGGGGTACAGATTACACGGGGGTACAGATAATATAACATCCCAGAAGATAATCGAGTATAAAAAAAAATAAGAGAACAATTGTGTCAGTCAGTAAGGTCGAGTTTGCGATACAAACAAGAAGTAACAACCAGCCTTACAGTCAGTAACAATAACATAATAGCGTGTCAACAGGGTAAATGTCAATGTCTAAGCGGATGTAATAATAATACTTTTATGACCCATTTACCTCAAACGGTTTTTTTTTTTTATTCGGGGGTATTCTCCCGGCCCGGGTCTTTTCCAAGTAGTGGTGACCCGGCCTTGGCTCCCTATCTGGGGAGTGTCTCGAGACCTATGTCTCCCATGGGAGGAGGTACAAGTACCCTCTCATCTTTGGGACCAAGTGTCCCCAGGCCTATCCACATTCCCCGCCCTCACGGGGCTCGTAGGGAGAAGCTAGGCCTCTGGTCTGCCATCTACCCCGCCTCAAAGGGGCTCGTGGGGATGGCTCGTAGGGAGAAGCTAGGCCTCTGGTCTACCATCTACCCCGCCTCAAAGGGGCTCGTGGGGATGGCTCGTAGGGAGAAGCTAGGCCTCTGGTCTGCCATCTACCCCGCCTCAAAGGGGCTCGTGGGGATGGCTCGTAGGGAGAAGCTAGGCCTCTGGTCTGCCATCTGCCCCGCAACAAAGGGGCTCGTGGGGATGGCTCGTAGGGAGAAGCTAGGCCTCTGGTCTGCCATCTACCCCGCCTCAAAGGGGCTCGTGGGGATGGCTCGTAGGGAGAAGCTAGGCCTCTGGTCTGCCATCTGCCCCGCAACAAAGGGGCTCGTGGGGATGGCTCGTAGGGAGAAGCTAGGCCTCTGGTCTGCCATCTACCCCGCAACAAAGGGGCTCGTGGGGATGGCTCGTAGGGAGAAGCTAGGCCTCTGGTCTGCCATCTGCCCCGCAACAAAGGGGCTCGTGAGGATGGCTCGTAGGGAGAAGCTAGGCCTCTGGTCTGCCATCTACCCCGCAACAAAGGGGCTCGTGGGGATGGCTCGTAGGGAGAAGCTAGGCCTCTGGTCTGCCATCTGCCCCGCAACAAAGGGGCTCGTGAGGATGGCTCGTAGGGAGAAGCTAGGCCTCTGGTCTGCCATCTACCCCGCAACAAAGGGGCTCGTGGGGATGGCTCGTAGGGAGAAGCTAGGCCTCTGGTCTGCCATCTGCCCCGCCTCAAAGGGGCTCGTGGGGATGGCTCGTAGGGAGAAGCTAGGCCTCTGGTCTGCCATCTGCCCCGCAACAAAGGGGCTCGTGGGGATGGCTCGTAGGGAGAAGCTAGGCCTCTGGTCTGCCATCTACCCTGCAACAAAGGGGCTCGTGGGGATGGCTCGTAGGGAGAAGCTAGGCCTCTGGTCTGCCATCTGCCCCGCATCAAAGGGGCTCGTGGGGATGGCTCGTAGGGAGAAGCTAGGCCTCTGGTCTGCCATCTACCCCGCAACAAAGGGGCTCGTGGGGATGGCTCGTAGGGAGAAGCTAGGCCTCTGGTCTGCCATCTGCCCCGCAACAAAGGGGCTCGTGGGGATGGCTCGTAGGGAGAAGCTAGGCCTCTGGTCTGCCATCTGCCCCGCAACAAAGGGGCTCGTGGGGATGGCTCGTAGGGAGAAGCTAGGCCTCTGGTCTGC
The DNA here is from genome assembly GCF_038502225.1 of Cherax quadricarinatus. NCBI lineage: Eukaryota > Metazoa > Arthropoda > Malacostraca > Decapoda > Parastacidae > Cherax > Cherax quadricarinatus. The sequence goes on along the minus strand of NC_091335.1, from coordinate 7,067,535 downwards.
CATCTGCCCCGCAACAAAGGGGCTCGTGGGGATGGCTCGTAGGGAGAAGCTAGGCCTCTGGTCTGCCATCTACCCCGCCTCAAAGGGGCTCGTGGGGATGGCTCGTAGGGAGAAGCTAGGCCTCTGGTCTGCCATCTGCCCCGCAACAAAGGGGCTCGTGGGGATGGCTCGTAGGGAGAAGCTAGGCCTCTGGTCTGCCATCTACCCCGCCTCAAAGGGGCTCGTGGGGATGGCTCGTAGGGAGAAGCTAGGCCTCTGGTCTGCCATCTGCCCCGCAACAAAGGGGCTCGTGGGGATGGCTCGTAGGGAGAAGCTAGGCCTCTGGTCTGCCATCTACCCCGCCTCAAAGGGGCTCGTGGGGATGGCTCGTAGGGAGAAGCTAGGCCTCTGGTCTGCCATCTGCCCCGCAACAAAGGGGCTCGTGGGGATGGCTCGTAGGGAGAAGCTAGGCCTCTGGTCTGCCATCTACCCCGCAACAAAGGGGCTCGTGGGGATGGCTCGTAGGGAGAAGCTAGGCCTCTGGTCTGCCATCTACCCCGCAACAAAGGGGCTCGTGGGGATGGCTCGTAGGGAGAAGCTAGGCCTCTGGTCTGCCATCTGCCCCGCAACAAAGGGGCTCGTGGGGATGGCTCGTAGGGAGAAGCTAGGCCTCTGGTCTGCCATCTGCCCCGCAACAAAGGGGCTCGTGGGGATGGCTCGTAGGGAGAAGCTAGACCTCTGGTCTGCCATCTACCCCGCAACAAAGGGGCTCGTGGGGATGGCTCGTAGGGAGAAGCTAGGCCTCTGGTCTGCCATCTGCCCCGCAACAAAGGGGCTCGTGGGGATGGCTCGTAGGGAGAAGCTAGGCCTCTGGTCTGCCATCTACCCCGCCTCAAAGGGGCTCGTGGGGATGGCTCGTAGGGAGAAGCTAGGCCTCTGGTCTGCCATCTGCCCCGCAACAAAGGGGCTCGTGGGGATGGCTCGTAGGGAGAAGCTAGGCCTCTGGTCTGCCATCTACCCCGCCTCAAAGGGGCTCGTGGGGATGGCTCGTAGGGAGAAGCTAGGCCTCTGGTCTGCCATCTGCCCCGCAACAAAGGGGCTCGTGGGGATGGCTCGTAGGGAGAAGCTAGGCCTCTGGTCTGCCATCTACCCCGCAACAAAGGGGCTCGTGGGGATGGCTCGTAGGGAGAAGCTAGGCCTCTGGTCTGCCATCTACCCCGCAACAAAGGGGCTCGTGGGGATGGCTCGTAGGGAGAAGCTAGGCCTCTGGTCTGCCATCTGCCCCGCAACAAAGGGGCTCGTGGGGATGGCAGTCTTATGAGCTGCAGATGGTAGCAAGTTCAGGCCTCTTCAAATGGTTGTTAAGTCTCTTAATATGTCGATTTTTTCTTTTCAAATTTGAAAAATTAGACACATGTGCAACTCTTGGGTATCTTTATTGAGGAAACGTTTCGCCACACAGTGACTTCATTAGTCCATACGTAGGAGAAACTTGAAGAACAGGAGGAGAATGGGTACTCTGAAGGTGGGGTTTGTACTCTGAAGGTGGGGTTTGTACTCTGAAGGTGGGGTTTGTACTCTGAAGGTGGGGTATGTACTCTGAAGGTGGGGTTTGTACTCTGAAGGTGGGGTTTGTACTCTGAAGGTGGGGTTTGTACTCTGAAGGTGGGGTTTGTACTCTGAAGGTGGGGTTTGTACTCTGAAGGTGGGGTTTGTACTCTGAAGGTGGGGTATGTACTCTGAAGGTGGGGTCTGTACTCTGAAGGTGGGGTTTGTACTCTGAAGGTGGGGTTTGTACTCTGAAGGTGGGGTATGTACTCTGAAGGTGGGGTTTGTACTCTGAAGGTGGGGTTTGTACTCTGAAGGTGGGGTTTGTACTCTGAAGGTGGGGTTTGTACTCTGAAGGTGGGGTTTGTACTCTGAAGGTGGGGTTTGTACTCTGAAGGTGGGGTATGTACTCTGAAGGTGGGGTCTGTACTCTGAAGGTGGGGTTTGTACTCTGAAGGTGGGGTTTGTACTCTGAAGGTGGGGTTTGTACTCTGAAGGTGGGGTATGTACTCTGAAGGTGGGGTTTGTACTCTGAAGGTGGGGTTTGTACTCTGAAGGTGGGGTTTGTACTCTGAAGGTGGGGTTTGTACTCTGAAGGTGGGGTTTGTACTCTGAAGGTGGGGTTTGTACTCTGAAGGTGGGGTCTGTACTCTGAAGGTGGGGTCTGTACTCTGAAGGTGGGGTCTGTACTCTGAAGATGGGGTCTGTACTCTGAAGGTGGGGTCTGTACTCTGAAGGTGGGGTCTGTACTCTGAAGGTGGGGTCTGTACTCTGAAGGTGGGGTCTGTACTCTGAAGGTGGGGTCTGTACTCTGAAGGTGGGGTCTGTACTCTGAAGGTGGGGTCTGTACTCTGAAGGTGGGGTCTGTACTCTGAAGGTGGGGTCTGTACTCTGAAGGTGGGGTTTGTACTCTGAAGGTGGAGTCTGTACTCTGAAGGTAGGGTCTGTACTCTGAAGGTGGGGTCTGTACTCTGAAGGTGGGGTCTGTACTCTGAAGGTGGGGTCTGTACTCTGAAGGTGGGGTCTGTACTCTGAAGGTGGGGTCTGTACTCTGAAGGTGGGGTCTGTACTCTGAAGGTGGGGTCTGTACTCTGAAGGTGGGGTCTGTACTCCGAAGGAATAACGAGGATGTGACTTTCTCTAACATGCTTCGAGCGTAAATTTCTCCTCTGCCCACACCATGGGTGTTTCCCTGCCCACACCATTGGCGTTTCTTCTCTGCCCACACCATTGGTCTTGTTAGGTTTCAAGTCTGTCGGCTGCACTCTCGACTACCCTGTCACCTCCAGTTCCTCAGCAGTGTACTAGGCAAGGACCTGGAGAGGATTCCGGGAGTCAACGTCCCTGCGGCCCGGTCTGTGACCAGGCCTAGTGGTGGATCAGGACCTGATCAACCAGGCTGTTAATGCTGGCAGCACGCAAACCAACGTATGAGTCACAGCCCGACTGGTCAGGTACTGACTTGAGGTGCCTGTCCAGCTCCCTCTTGAAGACAGCCAGGGGTCTATTGGTAATCCCTCTTATGTATGCTGGGAGGCAGTTGAACAGTCTTGGGCCCCTGAGACTTACTGTGTTGTCTCTCAGTGTACTCGTGGCGCCCCTGCTTTTCATTGGGGGAATGTTGCATCTCCTGCCGAGTCTTTTGCTTTAGTAGGGAGTGGTTTTCGTGTGCAGATTTTGGATAAGTTCCTTTAGGATTTTCCAAGTGTATATTATCATGTATCTTTCTCGCCTACGTTCCAGGGACTTTAACCGTTCCCAGTAATTTCGGCGCTTTATACTTATACTGAGCCAGTGTAGGCCTATACAGGTTCTCTCGCTTGCAGGGTTGGGGAGGGGGGATCACATATCCCTGCTCAAGACACCTCGCAACTATCCGCTTGGTACCATGGATGCTGTCATACCCAGTGTTAAAACTGTGCGTGAAATCTGTTTTTTATCATTTATAGGACACACACACACACACACACACACACACACAATTAGATAAGTATACATACACACCAAGGCTGGATGTAGCGACCTTCTATTATGTTAAGAACAAATGGTAATGTCAGTGTGTGTGTGTTACAGGCGGCACGAACACTGTACACTGCATAATATGCTGAGAGCAAGATGTTGAGCGCCTCCGTGTAGGCCTAGCTGGGGGAGTTGTAGGCCTCTTCTGCTGTCATTGGAGGGGGTGAGGCCTCCACCAGGAGAGCAGCGACCACTGCTTGGCCTCACTGTATCAACACTGGGTTGCAGAGTGCCACCCCGTGTATCACTGTGGCACTGCCCAGGCTGCCCACCTGCTGGCACTGCTTCATCTCACTCTCTCACAGTGCCTCTCCACGTGGCTTTTAACAGCTCTACGTGGAAGAAAATACAGACTCCACCCTGCTTCAAATTACCATCATATCTCACGCTGGAGACAATCACCACCCACACTGTGACACACGATCACTACCCACTATCAGTGGTCACCATCCACACCGTGACACACGATCACTACCCACTATCAGTGGTCACCACCCACACCGTGACACACGATCACTACCCACTATCAGTGGTCACCACCCACACTGTGACACACGATCACCACCCACTATCAGTGGTCACCACCCACACTGTGACACACTATCACCACCCACTATCAGTGGTCACCACCCACACTGTGACACGATCACCACCTAGGCTGTTTATACCACGTATCGTCAACACCGTCTACGAGTATATTTACCAAGGCAGTTTAACGATAGTTAGTGATAGCCTTGTATGAATCAGGAGAGGCCAGACGGAATCTACCCTTTCCCAAGTATGTATTTCGACCCCCTTCTGGTACCCTCTTCTCATGAAGAGGGTCCCAGAAGGGGGTCCAGATATACAAATAGATTAGTCTCGTGAGTTTCTGTCTCCATGTGGGTCATTATTGAGCACACACACACACACACACACACACACACGCAATCAGCGAAGAGGCGGGGCCAGGAGCTGTGACTCGACCCCTGCAACCACAAATAGGTGAGTACAAATAGGTGAGTACACACACACACACACACACACACACACACACATATATATACACTTACACACACACACACATACACATACACACACACACACACACACACACACATATATATATACACTTACACACACACACACATACACATACACACACACACACACACACACACACACACACACACACACACACACACACATACAGATGAGGAGGGGGTGAAGAAACTGATAAGGGACATCGATACCTCAAAGGCAATGGGACCGGACAACATCTCCCCGTGGGTCCTTAGAGAGGGAGCAGATATGTTGTGCGTGCCACTTACCACAATCTTCAACACGTCCCTGGAAACTGGGTAACTACCTGAGGTATGGAAGACGGCAAATGTAGTTCCCATTTTTAAAAAAGGAGACAGAAAAGAGGCACTAAACTATAGACCTGTGTCATTGACGTGTATAGTATGCAAAATTATGGAGAAGATTATCAGGAGGAGAGTGGTGGAGCACCTGGAATGGAACAAGAGTATAAATGCCAACCAGCACGGATTCATGGAAGGCAAATCCTGTGTCACAAACCTTCTGGAGTTTTATGATAAAATAACAGAAGACACGAGAGAGAGGGGTGGGTTGATTGCATCTTCTTGGACTGCAAGAAGGCCTTTGACACAGTTCCTCACAAGAGATTAGTGCAGAAGCTAGAGCATCAGGCGCATATAACAGGAAGGGCACTGCAATGGATCAGAGAATACCTGACAGGGAGACAACAACGAGTCATGGTACGTAATGATGTATCACAGTGGGCACCTGTGACGAGCGGGGTCCCACAGGGGTCGGTCATAGGACCAGTGCTATTTTTGGTATATGTGAACGACATGATGGAAGGGTTAGACTCAGAAGTGTCCCTGTTTGCAGATGATGTGAAGTTAATGAGGAGAATTAAATCTGATGAGGACCAGGCAGGACTTCAAAGAGACCTGGACAGACTGGACACCTGGTCCAGCAAATGGCTTCTCGAATTTAATCCTGCCAAATGCAAAGTCATGAAGATAGGGGAAGGACACAGTATCATGTGGGAGTTCGACGTGGATTGGGTAAAGTAATACTCACGTAGGCTGGTAGTACGTATAATTACAGACAAGGTGAGTAGCGCCCTTACAGCCGTACCTATCTCCCTGCTCTCTCTCGTATAACTGACTGACCGGCCGCCCACAGTACCCATATGTGAGGGGGTCTTTGAATACTGCCAGGTCAGCACATGAGTTCAGACAGTGACTCAGGCAGAGACGGTTGGTCGTGAGTCAACTGGCACAGTGGTTACTGGTAACTGGTTACTACTACTGAGAACAGAAGACCACAGACCGAGTATAGGCTAGGTAGCCAAAGACTGCAAACCTCACTCAAGGAGAAAGATCTTGGGGTGAGTATAACACCGAGCATGTCTCCAGAAGCACACATCAACCAGATAACTGCTGCAGCATATGGGCGCCTGGCAAACCTGAGAACAGCATTCCGATACCTTAGTAAGGAATCGTTCAAGACACTGTACACCGTGTATGTCAGGCCCATACTGGAGTATGCAGCACCTGTTTGGAACCCGCACTTGATAAAGCACGTCAAGAAACTAGAGAAAGTACAAAGGTTTGCGACAAGGTTAGTTCCAGAGCTAAGGGGAATGTCCTATGAAGAAAGATTAAGGGAAATCGGCCTGACGACACTGGAGGACAGGAGGGTCAGGGGAGACATGATAACGACATATAAAATACTGCGTGGAATAGACAAGGTGGACAAAGACAGGATGTTCCAGGGAGGGGACACAGAAACAAGAGGCCACAATTGGAAGTTGAAGACACAAATGAGTCAGATAGTAGGAAGTATTTCTTCAGTCATAGAGTTGTAAGGCAGTGGAATAGCCTAGAAAATGACGTAGTGGAGGCAGGAACCATACACAGTTTTAAGACGAGGTTTGATAAAGCTCATGGAGCGGGGAGAGAGAGGGCCCAGTAGCAACCGGTGAAGAGGCGGGGCCAGGAGCTATGAATCGACCCCTGCAACCACAAATAGGTGAGTACACACACACACACACACACATATATATATATATATATATATATATATATATATATATATATATATATATATATATATATATATATATATATATATATATAATGTATATTATATATGACCATAAAATCCTAGGCTAAATATGTACATAATATACGTTTTACGTAACAATAAAAGGTATACCCACGAGGACATTTTAAATATATATATCATGTACCGTAGCGTGAGTAAAGACTTTGATTTTTCCAGAGGAAGTCACAGTTGACATGTGTTTTTCACAGTAGTTCCTGTGATCTGGCTTTTGATGGATAGAGCGCCACTCTCTGGTGCTGGAGTCTATCCACTTGCTATCCTCCATGTTGTGGTGGCTGGAGACCTTGCTACGTGGTGCCAAAGGTCTATCCACTTCCTGTCTTACAGCAAGCAGTAGTACACTCCCTAGCCCGGAAAAAACTGTGTGTGGGTGTGTGTGTGTGTGTGTGTGTGTGTGTGTGTGTGTGTGTGTGTGTGTGTGTGTGTGTGTGTGTGTGTGATCCTTTTGTAGTCCTACCTGATCCTCATCCGTTTGTATTCTTTGCATTAGCTTCACATCGTCTATAAACAAGGGTACCTCTGAATCTATTCCTTCCGCCATGTCATTCACATATACCAGAAACAGCACCGGTCTCAGGACTGACCCTTGTGGAACCCCGCTCGTCACAGGCGCCCACACTGACACCTCGTCACGTATCATCACTCTTTGTTTCCTTCCTGTCAGGTATTCTCTGATCCATTGCAGTGCCTTTCCTGTTATTTGTGTCTGCTCCTCCAGCTTTTGCACTAATCTCTTGTGCAGAACTGTGTCGAAAGCCTTCTTGCAGTCAAGGAAAATGCAGTCTACCCACCCCTCTCTTGTCTTACTTCTGTCACCTTGTCGTAAAACTCCACAGGAATTCCCTTCCCTGAAACCGTGCTGGTTGTCAAGTATAATCTCATTCCTATATGTGTGTGTGTGTGTGTGTGTGATCCCTCAGGGATCCATTATGGCCTTTATCTGAGCTACATCGTCTGATTACCTATCCTACATCATCTGATTTTCCTCCTTGGTCGTGAATTATCCAATTTTCCTAAAATAAAAATAATCCACATATTCTTCTTTCCCTTCTTCTTTTCATTCTTCGTCTGACCCTTCCCCTCTTTCTTCTTCAAAGTTCAAGGAGCGTAGACTGCCAGAATAAGCTCGCCGTAGTCTTTAATACTAATATACGGTGAGTGTGAAGTATGTCAAGCGTGTATAATAGCATAATATACGTGTATATGCATACCCTGGTCTGTTCCGAGAAGGCTGTGTCTGGAAGATACATATTGCGGACCACTAACATATACCAGACCATGGCCAGAAGCATATCACTGACCACTCTGGCATGCTAATTTAACACCATTGTCGAGGGGGGAGGGATGATTAATTAGAGAGAGAGAGAGAGAGAGAGAGAGAGAGAGAGAGAGAGAGAGAGAGAGATCACTCCTGCAAGAGACTCTAACCATGGATGAACACAAGGCTAAGACTGTACACAAACGGGCCGCTATATCAAATGAAATTCGATAAAAACAGTGTGTGTGTTTGTGTTACGTTCACACATGTGATTTCACACATGAGAGGTGATAATTGTCGAGTGCTGCTTGTGCGTCTTATATGAGCACGAAGACGTATAAGAATATTCAAGATTTGCAATGGAATCTCGTAGCACCTTGAGAGTAGCAGTCACCCATGAGGAGAGTACAATACCAGGGTACAGGAAGCTAATACAGAGGTCGTAGTATTGACTGCTCAAGCACGTTCAACCTTACCCAAGAAAGTACAGTACCAGGGTACAGGAAGCTGGTACAGACAGAGTTGGAGCCAAGACTGCTCAAACAGGTACAGTATTTCAGCAGAGATCACAATAATAAGATACAGGAAGTAAGATACAAAGGTCGGGGTCAAGACTGCTGGTCATCTGCCCTCTGGATACACTCTGGCAGTCTCATACCACGCAGTACCTTCAAGGATAGAGAGGCTAGGAATGTGCCTTGATGCTATGAATGGATAGGTGTGTGAACAACACCTGTCAGGTGACACATGTTTTGTATCCTCACGACTAAAACAACAACAGCAACACCAGTGTCAGGAAACACTTGTCTTGTTTCCTGATCAGGAGAACGCCTCTACTTTCATATATTTAAATCTCCTTTGTCATTATATCCTGGTGGGTAAAACGTCTCTCAAAAATAAACACGTGTCGCCCAGTGTGTTATTCACCAGGGAGACTGATGCAGACTTCCTCCTTCACGTCTGAGTTACCTGAAAAAAATAACTCTTTACGACATGAACACGAATGATTCTGCCAAGGTCTTTCTACGACACAATGGAACCATCAAATTGATCATGTACTGTACTTCTGGAGCACCACAATAACACTGTGTGTTCTGGTGTATGTCACCACGACAGGAACACTGTATGTTCTGGTGTATGTCACCACGACAGGAAAACTGTGTGTTCTGGTGTATGTCACCACGACAGGAACACTGTATGTTCTGGTGTATGTCACCACGACAGGAAAACTGTGTGTTCTGGTGTATGTCACCACGACAGGAACACTGTATGTTCTGGTGTATGTCACCACGACAGGAACACTGTGTGTTCTGGTGTATGTCACCACGACAGGAACACTGTGTGTTCTGGTGTATGTCACCACGACAGGAACACTGTATGTTCTGGTGTATGTCACCACGACAGGAAAACTGTGTGTTCTGGTGTATGTCACCACGACAGGAACACTGTATGTTCTGGTGTATGTCACCACGACAGGAACACTGTGTGTTCTGGTGTATGTCACCACGACAGGAACACTGTGTGTTCTGGTGTATGTCACCACGACAGGAACACTGTGTGTTCTGGTGTATGTCACCACGACAGGAACACTGTGTGTTCTGGTGTATGTCACCACGACAGGAACACTGTGTGTTCTGGTGTATGTCACCACGACAGGAACACTGTGTGTTCTGGTGTATGTCACCACGACAGGAACACTGTGTGTTCTGGTGTATGTCACCACGACAGGAACACTGTGTGTTCTGGTGTATGTCACCACGACAGGAACACTGTGTGTTCTGGTGTATGTCACCACGACAGGAACACTGTGTGTTCTGGTGTATGTCACCACGACAGGAACACTGTGTGTTCTGGTGTATGTCACCACGACAGGAACACTGTGTGTTCTGGTGTATGTCACCACGACAGGAACACTGTATGTTCTGGTGTATGTCACCACGACAGGAACACTGTGTGTTCTGGTGTATGTCACCACGACAGGAACACTGTATGTTCTGGTGTATGTCACCACGACAGGAACACTGTGTGTTCTGGTGTATGTCACCACGACAGGAACACTGTATGTTCTGGTGTATGTCACCACGACAGGAACACTGTGTGTTCTGGTGTATGTCACCACGACAGGAACACTGTGTGTTCTGGTGTATGTCACCAAGACAGGAACACTGTGTGTTCTGGTGTATGTCACCACGACAGGAACACTGTGTGTGTACTCACCTAGTTGTACTCACCTAGTTGTGGTTGCAGGGGACGAGTCATAGCTCCTGGCCCCGCCTCTTCACTAGTCGCTACTGGGTCACTCTCCCTGCACCATAAGCTTTATCATACCTCTTCTTAAAGCTATGTATGGATCCTGCCTCCACTACATCGCTTCCCAAACTATTTCACTTCCTGACTACTCTGTGACACAAGAAATACTTCCTAACATCCCTGTGATTCATCTGTGTCTTCAACCTTCAACTGTGTCCCCTTATTGCTGTATCCCATCTCTGGAACATTGTCTTTGTCCACCTTGTCAATTCCTCTCAGTATTTTATACGTCGTTATCATGTCCCCCCTATCTCTCCTGTCCTCCAGTGTCGTCAGGTGGATTTCAGTTAACCTCTTCTCGTAGGACATACCTCTTAGCTCTGGGACTAGTCGTGTTGCAAACCTTTGCACTTTCTCTAGTTTCTTTACGTGCTTGGCTAGGTGTGGGTTCCAAACTGGTGCCGCATACTCCAATATGGGCCTAATGTACACGGTGTACAGGGTCCTGAACGATTCCTTATTAAGATGGCGGAATGCTGTTCTGAGGTTTGCTAGGCGCCCATGTGCTGCAGCAATTATTTGGTTGATGTGTGCCTCAGGAGATGTGCTCGGTGTTATACACACCCCAAGATCTTTTTCCGTGAGTGAGGTTTGTAGTCTGTGCCCCCCTAGACTGTACTCCGTTTTCGGTCTTCTTTGCCCTTCCCCAATCTTCAAGACTTCGCACTTGGTGGGGTTGAACTCCAGGAGCCAGCTGGTGGACCAGACCTGCAGCCTGTTGAGATCCCTTTATAGCTCTGCCTGGTCCTCGTCCGATTGAATTTTTCTCATCAACTTCACATCATTTGCAAACAGGAACACTTCGGAGTCTATTCCTTCCGTCATGTTGTTCACAAATACCAGAAACATCACAGGTCCTAGGACTGACCCCTGTGGGACCCCGCTGGTCACAGGTGCCCACTCTGACACCTCGCCACGTACCATGACTCGCTGCTGTCTTCCTGACAAGTATTCCCTGATCCATTGTAGTGCCTTCCCTGTTATCCCTGCTTGGTCCTTCAGTTTTTGCACTAATCTCTTGTGTGGAACTGTGTCAAACGCCTTCTTACAGTCCAAGAAAATGCAATCCACCCACCTCTCTCTCTCTTGTCTTACTGCTGTCACCATGTCATAGAACTCCAGTAGGTTTGTGACACAGGATTTCCCGTCCCTGAAACCATGTTGGCTGCTGTTGATGAGATCGTTCCTTTCTAGGTGTTCCACCACTCTTCTCCTGATAATCTTCTCCATGATTTTGCATACTATACATGTCAGTGACACTGGTCTGTAGTTTAATGCTTCATGTCTGTCTCCTTTTTTAAAGATTGGGACTGCATTTGCTGTCTTCCATGCCTCAGGTAACCTCCCTGGCCCCGCTTCTTCACTGGACGCTACTAGGTCCTCTCTCTCCCTGCTCCATGAGCTTTATCATACCTCATCTTAAAGCTATGTATGGTTCCTGCCTCCACTACATCACTTGCTAGACTGTTCCACTTCCTGACAACTCTATGACTGAAGAAATACTTCCTAACATCCCTTTGGCTCGTCTAAGTCTTCAGATTCCAATTGTGACCAATTGTTTCTGTGTCCCATCTCTGGAACATCCTGTCTCTGCCCACCTCATCTATTCCAGGCAGTATTTTGTATGTCGTTATCATGTCTCCCCTAACCCTTCTGTCCTCCTGCAGCAGTTATCTGGTTGATGTGTGCTTCCAGAGACGTGCTCGGTGTTATGCTCACCCCAAGATCTTTCTCCTTGAGTGAGGTTTGCAGTCTTTGGCCACCAAGCCTATACTCTGTCTGCAGTCTTCTTTGCCCTTCCCCAATCTTCATGACTTTGCATTTGGCGGGGTTGAATTCGAGAAGCCAGTTGCTGGACCAGGTGTCCAGCCTGTCCAGGTCTCTTTGTAGTCCTGCCTGATCCTCATCGGATTTAATTCTCCTCATTAAGTTTACATCATCTGCGAACAGAGACACTTCTGAGTCTATCCCTTCCATCATGTCGTTCACATATACCAAAAATAGCACTGGTCCTAGAACTGACCCCTGTGGGACCCCGTTCGTCACAGGTGCCTATTGTGATACCTCATCACGTACCATGACTCGTTTTTGCCTCCCTGTCAGGTATTCTCTGATCCATTGCAGTGCCCTCCCTGTTATATGCGCCTGATCCTCCAGCTTCTGCACTAATCTCTTGTGTGGAACTGTGGCAAAGGCCTTCCTGCAGTCCAGGAAAATACAATCAACCCACCCCTCTCTCTCGTGTCTTACTTCTGTTACTTTGTTATAAAACTCCAAAAGGTTTGTGACACAGGATTTGCCTTCCATGAATCCGTGCTGGTTGTCACTAATAGTCTTGTTGTGTTCCAGGTGCTCCACCAATCTCCTCCTGATAATCTTCTCCATGACTTTGCATAATATACACGTCAGTGACACAGGTCTGTAGTTTAGTGCCTCGTTTCTGTCTCCTTTCTTAAAAAATGGGGACTACATTTACCGTCTACAATACCTCAGGCAGTTGCCCAGTTTCAAGGGATGTGTTGAAGATTGTGGTTAGTGGCACACACAGCATCTCTGCTCCTTCTCTAAGGACCCACGGGGGAGATGTTGTCCGGTCCCATTGCCTTTGAGGTATCAAGGTCACTTAGCAGCTTCTGCACCTCCTCCTCAGTTGTGTGTATGTCATCCAATACTTGTTGGTATATTCCCTGTTGATGTTCCCTTCTGTGCTGTCTTCCCAGAGTCCTTCCTGTCTCTACTGTAAATACTTCCTTAAATCTCTTGTTAAGCTCCGCACATACCTCTTGATTGTTTCTTGTGAGTTCCCCACCTTCTGTCCTCAGTCTGATTACCTGGTCTTTGACTGTTGTCTTCCTCCTAATGTGGCTACACAGCAGTTTTGGGTCAGACTTGACTTTCGATGTTATGCTGTTTTCATACTGTTGCTGGGCCTCCCTCCTTATCTGTGCATACTCGTTTCTGGCTCTTCGACTAATCTTATTTTCCTGGATCCTTTGCCTTCTGTACTTTTTCCATTCTCTGGTGCACTGTGTGTGTGTTCTGGTGTATGTCACCATGTCAGGAACACTTTGTGTATGTTGTGGGTGTATGTCATCATAACAGGAACACTGTGTGTGTGTTGTGGTGTATATCACCACGACAAGAACACTGTCTGTGTTGAAGATAATCATTGTCTTATGAAATTGTAGTATCTCACATTACCAATCAGGTACGACTGTAAGAAGACTGGCTATCAGAAACTGTACATGAATTCCTCCATCCGACACTGATTGCATGTTAGACACTGCACCTGATCTCCCTCTCACCTGTTACTTAATGCTAGTTGAGCACAATACCTGATCTCCCTCACCTCTGATCGCTGCTACACACACTGCACCTGACCTCCCTCATCTGTCACTGATGCTGGTCCACTGTTTAATCCCAGGCTGCCCACTAGAAAAAACAAAAGTAACTAGCAGTAGGGATGCCACATGTGTATGGCACATGTGGCACCCCTATATGACACTGCTCCCCTTCAGTGCCATATATAAGACACTCATGAGGTGTGTGCCACCTGGCCGTCAAGATTACGGTACTGAGGCACCCATCTACCTTTGCTGGAGGAGTCAGGGGGTTCGGTTTCACCCGAACTTACACCGATCCCTTGATCCTTCGACCTTCATGTCAGCAAGTCACATTGTTTGACTTAACTGGGTCATTCTAGCTTCAAAATTTACACAATGTACGTTGTATGGGTATGTTATGTATATCTGGAGTATACCTGGAGAGGATTTCGGGGGTCAACGCCCCCGCGGCCTGGTCTGTGACCAGATTATTGTAAAAAATAATATTATGGGTTACGCAGGTAAATGTAGATAGTTACTTAGTGTGGCAGAGTGTTGAAGAATGAGTGTTACGGTGATGGTAATGTGTTGAAGATAAGGTGTTGGAGGTGAAGACCAACACTGGTGTTTCTGAGTGACAGTGTTGGAGGTGAGGGCCAACACTGGTGTTTCTGAGTGACAGTGTTGAAGGTGAGGGCCAACACTGGTGTTTCTGAGTGACAGTGTTGAAGGTGAGGGCCAACACTGGTGTTTCTGAGTGACAGTGTTGAAGGTGAGGGCCAACACTGGTGTTTCTGAGTGACAGTGTTGAAGGTGAGGGCCAACACTGGTGTTTCTGAGTGACAGTGTTGAAGGTGAGGGCCAACACTGGTGTTTCTGAGTGACAGTGTTGAAGGTGAGGGCCAACACTGGTGTTTATGAGTGACAGTGTTGAAGGTGAGGGCCAACACTGGTGTTTCTGAGTGACAGTGTTGAAGGTGAGGGCCAACACTGGTGTTTATGAGTGACAGTGTTGAAGGTGAGGGCCAACACTGGTGTTTCTGAGTGACAGTGTTGAAGGTGAGGGCCAACACTGGTGTTTATGAGTGACAGTGTTGAAGGTGAGGGCCAACACTGGTGTTTCTGAGTGACAGTGTTGAAGGTGAGGGCCAACACTGGTGTTTATGAGTGACAGTGTTGAAGGTGAGGGCCAACACTGGTGTTATAAAAGTTTACTAAATACCACAGCAACAACAAGGTCAGCGTAAAAATGTCAAGAGACCATAAGGCGAACACAAAAACAGTATGTTAAACTTCCCACTGAAGGAGTGGGTAACACTGTGTTTCCCGCTGAAGGAGTGGGTAACACTGTGTTTCCCACTGAAGGAGTGGGTAACACTGTGTTTCCCACTGAAGGAGTGGGAAACACTGTGCTTCCTACTGAAGGAGTGGGAAACACTGTGCTTCCTACTGAAGGAGTAGGTAACACAGTGTTTCCCACTGAAGGAGTGAGAAAGAGAAGATGACAACACAGGAACACAACTCGGCGGAAATACAGTGTAAACACGACATTCAGAGAATATCACAAGTATTACTACTACTTCCACCACTGCTGCTACTACTACTACTACTACTACTACTACTACTACTACTACTACCACAAGTACTACTACTACCACAAGTACTACTACCACCACTGCTACTACTACTACCACAAGTACTATTACTACTGCTACTACCACAAGTACTACAACTACTACTACCACAATTACTACTACTACTACTACTACTACCACAAGTACTACTACTACCACAAGTACTACTACCACCACAAGTGCTACCACCACCGCCACCATTATATTATACTTTGCAGCTGACTTTATACCTATATATATACCCCTTCTATGTCCCAGTATTGGGACATTAGCTGCACTTATGTCCTTGTGCCTAACACTGGGAAACAAGGTCAACCTTCTCATGACATGACCCAGTTGTTTTTACTGTTGTTGTTGTTCTCCTTTACTGACAGCGATGAGGTTAGTTTATTCTCTGTAGCAAGAGTCAAGTGTTACAAGGTCTAGGTTGTCAGTTTATGAATTGACTGGAAGAGTCAGTGGGTGTGTGGAGTAACTGGTGTCCAGACGTCATGCTCGCACTGTGTTGATCTTCCAGTCAAGAACACTGTCTTGACGCCAGTAAAGAAACACACTTTAAGACACTCGAGAAATATGATGAGATACAGATACGAAACACATTTAGGGGACAGTAGAAAAACACATTTAGAGAGTAGAGAAACACAAAAGAGAAACACATTTCCTGATGGCTGGTCATCACGCAAACTGGTATAACATAATATACCTTAGAATATTAGATGATGGCTTCTGCCTCGCCCAAAACTGATCAAGTTTTCTCCCGACCTGCCCTGGTTTGTGGGTCACTCTCTCTCTCTCTCTCTCTCTCTCTCTCTCTCTCTCTCTCTCTCTCTCTCTCTCTCTCTCTCTCCACCCACTCTTTTCCACATTCCATCCTTACTTACCCTTCTTCCTCCTTCAACTTACCAAACCTGTGGTTAAAACTACTACCACTCTCTCTCTACCATGGAAATGTAATTTAAATACATGACGAAGAGTCATATGACTCCATAATACATACATACATACACACACATATATATATATATATATATATATATATATATATATATATATATATATATATATATATATATATATATATATGTATATATATATATATATATATATATATCCTAGGTAGTAGGTTGGTAGACAGCAACCGCCCAGGGAGGTACTACCGTCCTGCCAAGTGAGTGTAAAACGAAAGCCTGTAATTGTTTTACATGATGGTAGGATTGCTGGTGTCCTTTTTTCTGTCTCATGAACATGCAAGTTTTCAGGTACGTCTTGCTACTTCTACTTACACTTAGGTCCCACTACACATACATGTACAAGCACATATATACACACCCCTCTGGGTTTTCTTCTATTTTCTTTCTAGTTCTTATTCTTGTTTATTTCCTCTTATCTCCATGGGGAAGTGGAACAGAATTCTTCCTCCGTAAGCCATGCGTGTTGTAAGAGGCGACTAAAATGCCGGGAGCAAGGGGCTAGTAACCTCTTCTCCTGTATATATTACTAAATGTAAAAGGAGAAACTTTCGTTTTTCCTTTTGGGCCACCCCGCCTCGGTGGGATACGGCCGGTGTGTTGAAAGAAAGATATATATATATATTTATAAATATGCAATAAGATCACTATAAACAGGTGATATCACTATATGCAGAATAACTACTTGATACAAATTGCGAAATTCCAAGTGCTTTCGTGATATCTCCCATTAAGGGACAGCATATGGAGGAGGTGAATGCTTTCAGATATTTGGGAGATGACGTGTCAGCAGATAGGTCTATGAAGGATGAGGTGAATCATAGAATTGATGAGGGAAAAGGGTGAGTGGTGCACTTAGGAATCTGTGGAGACAAAGAACTTTGTCCGTAGAAACAAAGAGGGGAATGTATGAGAGTGTAGTTATACCAACACTCTTGTATGGGTGTGAGGTATGGGTTGTGAATGTTGCAGCGAGGAGAAGGCTGGAGGCAGTGGAGATGTCATGTCTGAGGGCAATGTGTGGTGTGAATATAATGCAGAGAATCCATAGTTTGGAGATTAGGAGGAGGTGCAGGATTACCAAAACTATTATCCAGAGGGCTGAGGAGGGCTTATTGAGATGGTTTGGACATGTAGAGAGGATGAAGCGAAATAGAATGACTTCAAGAGTATACAAAGGGAATTAGAAAAGCAAAAAGAGATTATGAGGTTAAAGTTGCAAGAGAATCGAAGACTAACCCAAAAGGATTCTTTCAGATATACAGAAGTAAGATCAGGGACAAGATAGGCCCACTCAAAAGTTCCTCGGGTCAGCTCACTAACAGTGATAAGGAAATGTGTAGAATTTTTAACACATACTTCCTCTCAGTTTTTACACAGGAGGATACCAGCGATATTCCAGTAATGATAAATTATGCAGAACAGGACGATAATAAACTGTGCACGATTAGGGTCACAAGTGACATGGTCCTTAGGCAAATAGATAAATTAAAACCTAACAAATCCCCAGGCCCTGATGAACTGTATGCAAGGGTTCTAAAGGAATGTAAAGAGGAGCTTAGCACACCTTTGGCTAATCTTTTCAACATATCACTACAAACTGGCATGGTGCCAGATAAGTGGAAAATGACAAATGTGATACCTATTTTCAAAATAGGTGACAGGTCCTTAGCTTCGAACTATAGACCAATAAGCCTAACCTCCATAGTGGGAAAATTTATGGAATCAATAATTGCCGAGGCAGTTCGTAGCCACCTTGAAAAGCATAAATTAATCAACGAATCTCAGCATGGTTTTACAAAGGGGCGTTCCTGCCTTACGAATTTATTAACTTTTTTCACTAAGGTATTTGAGGAGGTAGATCATGGTAATGAATATGATATTGTGTATATGGACTTCAGTAAGGCTTTTGACAGGGTCCCACATCAGAGACTATTGAGGAAAATTAAGGCACATGGAATAGGAGGAGAAATTTTTTCCTGGATAGAGGCATAGTTGACAAATAGGCAGTAGAGAGTTTGCATAAATGGGGAGAAATCAGAGTGGGGAAGCGTCACGAGCGGTGTTCTTCAGGGGTCAGTGTTGGGCCCCCTGCTGTTCACAATCTACATAAACGACATAGATGAGGGCATAAAGAGCGACATCGGCAAGTTTGCCGATGACACCAAAATAGGCCGTCGAATTCATTCTGACGAGGACATTCGAGCACTCCAGGAAGATTTGAATAGACTGATGCAGTGGTCGGAGAAGTGGCAGATGCAGTTTAATATAGACAAATGCAAAGTTCTAAATGTTGGACAGGACAATAACCATGCCACATATAAACTAAATAATGTAGATCTTAATATTACGGATTGCGAAAAAGATTTAGGAGTTCTGGTTAGCAGTAATCTGAAACCAAGACAACAGTGCATAAGTGTTCGCAATAAAGCTAATAGAATCCTTGGCTTCATATCAAGAAGCATAAATAATAGGAGTCCTCAGGTTGTTCTTCAACTCTATACATCCTTGGTTAGGCCTCATTTAGATTATGCTGCACAGTTTTGGTCACCGTATTACAGAATGGATATAAATTCTCTGGAAAATGTACAAAGGAGGATGACAAAGTTGATCCCATGTATCAGAAACCTTCCCTATGAGGATAGACTAAGGGCCCTGAATCTGCACTCTCTAGAAAGACGTAGAATTAGGGGGGATATGATTGAGGTGTATAAATGGAAGACAGGAATAAATAAAGGGGATGTAAATAGTGTGCTGAAAATATCTAGCCTAGACAGGACTCGCAGCAATGGTTTTAAGTTGGAAAAATTCAGATTCAGAAAGGATATGGGGAAGTACTGGTTTGGTAATAGAGTTGTGGATGAGTGGAACAAACTCCCGAGTACAGTTATAGAGGCCAGAACGTTGTGTAGCTTTAAAAATAGGTTGGATAAATACATGAGTGGATGTGGGTGGGTGTGAGTTGGACCTGATAGCTTGTGCTACCAGGACGGTTGCCGTGTTCCTCCCTTAAGTCAATGTGACCTGACCTGACTAGGTTGGGTGCATTGGCTTAAGCCGGTACGAGACTTGGACCTGCCTCGCATGGGCCAGTAGGCCTTCTGCAGTGTACCTTCGTTCTTATGTTCTTATGTAAAGGAGGTTTTGTGTGCGAGGGGCTTGGACTTCCAGCAGGCATGCGTGAGCATGTTTGATAGGAGTGAATGGAGACAAATGGTTTTTAATACTTGACGTGCTGTTGGAGTGTGAGCAAAGTAACATTTATGAAGGGATTCAGGGAAACCGGCAGGCCGGACTTGAGTCCTGGAGATGGGAAGTACAGTGCCTGCACTCTGAAGGACGGGTGTTAATGTTGCAGTTTAAAAACTGTAGTGTAAAGCACCCTTCTGGCAAGACAGTGATGGAGTGAATGATGATGAAAGTTTTTCTTTTTCGGGCCACCCTGCCTTGGTGGGATGCGGCCGATGTGTTAATAAAAAATAAATAAATAATACTAATACTACTACTGCTTCTACTACTACTACTAATAATAATGATAATAATAATAATCTTTATTTCTACAAGTACATGATACAACTTATACAAACCGTAGAGCAATTTACGTTAATTTTGTCCCCCAGGATGCAACCCACACCAGGCGATTAACACCCTGGTACCTAGTTACTGCTAGGTAAGTTGTGACAGCAGGTGCAAGGTGACTAACACCCAGGTACCTACTTACTGCTAGGTGAACAGGGACAGCAGCAAGTGTAAGGTGACTAACGCCCAGGTACCTACTTACCTCTAGGTAGACAGCAGCAGGTGTAAGATGACTAACACCTAAGTACCTAATTACCTCTAGGCAAAGAGGGACATCAGGTGTAAGGAAACATGCCCAGTGTTTCACCCATGCCTGGGATCGAGCCTGGACCTTCCTGTGTGAGCTGAGGATCAGCATGACATATCACCCCTAAATAAAGACAAAAAAAAAAAAAACACGGTTTAAGAAAGAGTATATTGAAGAGGCAATTTATTCAAGAAAATAAGATGGGTATTAAAATAAGGAATAAAGATATAGTGACTTATTTCTAATGAGGAGAAAGGGGGAGTTCAGAAATAAGGGGAGGAAAGAGGAGGGAGTGGGGGGGGCTGTGAAGCAATAGAAATTGACGCAGGAACGTGGGGGTGGGGGGGCGGGGGTCAGTCAGGTGATGACCCAAATCGGTTATCAGCCAGGTGTGAAATTTCACACTGGGCCATTCTGAGCTGGTCCGCTGGGCCCGAAAAACTACTATTGTTGAAGTCACTGAGTGTACATAATGGTGACAGAAAGTGTACCGAAGCACACTATTGCAACGATATTATATATATATATATATATTATATATATATATATATATATATATATATATATATATATATATATATATATATATATATATATATATATACACTGAGTTTACTTTCATTCCAATTTTAGGTGTTATTTTTGACTCATGGTGAGCAGGTGAGGTGTAGACTTAATAACACTTGTATAGTCGATAGATTTTAAACCCAATTAATCAATGTGATTTTCATTATATGGAAAGCAGTGAGTTGTGTATAGAGGATGTGACAGGTTCCAGTATTACTGTTGTGTAGAGTGAACACTACACCCACATTACAGAACAAGGTTCTATTGGAACAATGTTACAGTGGGACTGTGTCGCCCACAGTGGAACTTTCTCACCTTTAATTATCATCCAAGCCTATCTTATTACAACTTAATCATACCTTTAAAAGGCAGATAGAATTCGTAGCTTCCTACCAATGTTATAAATCTAACACACCAGCCAGTCTGGTTGTTCTTGGTAAAGTGTTGACGACCTGGTGCTTGTTCTGATGTTATCATAGTCTCTCACTGTACAGTAACACTGATTTGATAACACACATGTGCCACAGTTGGGTATCTTTATCCCGAAACGTTTCGCCTACACAGTAGGCTTCTTTAGTCACGTACAGCAGAGTCAACAGCAGCAGTAGAGATGTAAAGACGACGTAATCCGTCCCTCAGTCTAGCAACAGGTGCTCAGAACCAGTGATGTTGTATTTATCAACATTATTATTATTATTATTATTATTATTATTATTATTACCGTATCTAAGCGCTAAACTTATAAAAGTCATACTGAAAAAAATATTTATCGACAATGTTTATCTACCTTTCCTTCCATTTATAGTGCTGGAATATTCATATTTTAAGACGGTGAGGCACAAATTTGAGAACACTGTTATCTGGTAGGGTCATATTTTTTTGAAAAAAGGGAGAATGCCTCAATTAGTATTTTTTCCGCCCCAATGTTTTTTTATGTAAAGATATCTCGCCACGTAGCCCACTACTGTTGTGCGTCTTCATCAGTGGTGATGAATGTATGGATCTGGGAAGCTGTAGCGTAGCTTGATGTATGATGCCAGACGGTCCCATGGCTGCTGCCCTGGACGTGACTTACAGTAATTGGCCACAGCAGCACCAGCAGACTCACCACTCCATTGTCTGCTCTAACATTACCACCACAACACAACGTACATCATGATATCTGGCTCTATTACACTGACGTACATGCTACAACACATCTTTTGTTGTTCTCAGATGTGATGTGTACGTGTGACGTCACGCTTCCATGGCGGCGCCAGACGCCATACTGCCGGTCATAAGAACATAAGACAACTCAACATCTGAAGACTAAGACACATGTGCAACATTTGGGTATCTTTATTGATGAAACGTTCCTATGCAGTAGACTTCTTCAGTCAAATACTGAAATAAAGATGATGTAATCAGTCCATCAACCTTGGAGAAAAAGTATTTGAGGTGGTCAGTCCCTCAGCCTGGAGAAGAGTTCAGCTCCATGGAGCTAAAGTAGCCTACTGTGTAGGCGAAACGTTTCGACACTGAATACATTCAATTGTTGCACATGTATCTTACTCATCAATGTTGTTTATGTCTGACAACGGGACTCCAACAGTGTTGTGTGTAGGTCATCAAGGTTATGTCCTGTAAGACTCAGCACTTTGCTGAACACTTGATCTGTGTGACTGTCAGCTGCTTGTGACTATCATCTACTTGTGACCCTCAGATGCTTGTGACACACTCTACAAACACAAACATTCATGGGCATTGATGCCAGGTGACCCTGGCTTGTTGGGGGCCAGGGAAGACGGGGACATTACAGCACTCCAGGAAGATTTGAATAGACTGATGCAGTGGTCGGAGAAGTGGCAGATGCAGTTTAATATTGACAAATGCAAAGTTCTAAATGTTGGACAGGACAATAACCATGCCACATATAAACTAAATAATGTAGATCTTAATATTACGGATTGCGAAAAAGATTTAGGAGTTCTGGTTAGCAGTAATCTGATACCAAGACAACAGTGCATAAGTGTTCGCAGTAAAGCTAATAGATAAACAAGATAAGCTAACAAGATAAACGACTTCTTCTCAAACATAGGATCTAATCTCGCCAGTAAAATCCCACATACCAATGCCCATGCCGGGGACTACCTAGATGGTAATTTCCCTAATTCCTTCTATCTTGCACCAACTGAGCCCACGGAAGTCATTGGGATCATAAAGTCACTTAAAAATAACTCGGGGAATCTGTCTCATGTCCCACCATTACTGTACAAGCGAGCGGCCCATGTCCTTTCGCATGCTATTTCATTACTTTTTAACAAGTCAATAGAGACTAGCACCTTCCCGAAACTACTCAAGATGGCAAGGGTTACACCAATACATAAAGGTGGTGACCCTACAGACTTAAACAACTATAGGCCAATATCTAACTTACCATTGCTATCCAAAATCTTTGAGAAACTCGTGCACAGGAGACTATATTCATTTATAACGGCTCAAAACATACTCAACCCCTGCCAGTTTGGATTCAGGAAAAATAAAAGCACTAATGATGCAATCATAAAAATGCTAGATCTGCTTTACACAGCATTGGAAAATAAGGAATATCCACTAGGAATTTTTATTGACCTAAGAAAAGCTTTTGACACAGTAAACCACCAAATCCTACTCCACAAACTTGACCACTACGGTATAAGAGGCCATGCGCTTGCTTATTTCAAATCTTACATTACTAATAGGTATCAGTACGTCACCATTAAAGACACAGCATCAGCAACACGGCCACTTGATACTGGAGTTCCGCAGGGAAGTGTCCTTGGTCCCCTGCTCTTCCTCATATACATCAATGACCTTCCAAACGTATCCCAACACCTGAACCCCATTCTCTTTGCTGATGACACGACTTATGTCATCTCTCACCCTAATCTTGCCACCCTCAACACCATTGTGAATGAGGAGCTGATTAAAATATCGACTTGGATGACAGCCAATAAACTTACGCTTAACACTGACAAAACCTACTATATTATGTTTGGTAGCAGAGCAGGAGATGCACAAATTAACATTAAGATTGACAACACTCTAATTACCAGAAATAATGGGGGAAAATTCCTAGGCTTATACCTTGACAACAACCTGAATTTCAGCACCCATATCCAGCATATAGCCAAAAAAGTATCCAAAACGGTTGGGATCCTCTCCAAGATACGATACTACGTGCCGCAAAATGCCCTTCTCACACTATACCACTCACTTATTTATCCATACCTCACCTATGCTATTTGTGCTTGGGGATCAACTGCAGCAACACACCTAAAGCCAATAATAACCCAACAAAAAGCTGCAGTAAGAATAATCACTAAATCCCATCCCTGGCAGCACACCCCCCCACTCTTCAAAGATCTAAACTTACTCCCAGTTCAGTACATCCACACTTACTACTGTGCAATCTATATCTACAGGGCCTTAAACTCTAATATCAACCTTGACCTAAAACGCTTTCTTGATAGTTGTGACAGAACCCACAGGCATAACACCAGACACAAACATCTCTACGACATTCCCCGTGTCCGACTAAACCTTTACAAAAATTCAATGTATGTCAAAGGCCCTAAAATCAGGAATACCCTACCTGAGAACTCTAGAACTGCAGACACATTCATCACCTTCAAAACTACCATTAGAAAACATCTTATCTCCCTGATACACCCCGTCAACTAACTACACGAATACCACCTGGTGGTTCACACTTACACTCGCTCACTCATTTGACCATAAACAGAAATATTAATCTCAGTCTTAAAATAATGAATCCTGTGATACTCCAATACTGAAACTATATACTGTGCCAAAACAAAAGCATTCACATTGCTAAACTCATAAACTAGTTTTTAGTCACTTAGCCATAATACCAACTTACCTCATAATTTGTAATATTTTACAATTAAGAATAAAACTAAGTATGCCCGAAATGCCTAGCCATGCTAAGCGTTCTAGTGGTACACTCTGTAATCACAATTTTACTACATGTAAACCAAACAATAACCAAATTTCTGTAAACTCAGCATTGTAATCCTTATAGAGAATAAACTTTGAATTTGAATTTGAATTTGAATTTGGCTTCATATCAAGAAGCATAAATAATAGAAGTCCTCAGGTTGTTCTTCAACTCTATATATCCTTGGTTAGGCCTCATTTAGATTATGCTGCACAGTTTTGGTCACCGTATTACAGAATGGATATAAATGCTCTGGAAAACGTACAGAGGAGGATGACAAAGATGATCCCATGTATCAGAAATCTTCCCTATGAGGATAGACTGAACATTAAAATGGTATAAAATACCGACAGGTTGTTAGGTAAGACACATATGCAACAGTTAGGTATCTTTATTTCGAAACGTTTCGCCTACACAGTAGGCTTCTTCAGTCGAGTACAGAAAAGTTGATAGAAGCAGAAGATACTTGAAGACTTTAAGGGTGATGGACTGATTACATCGTCTTCAAGTATCTTCTGCTTCTATCAACTTTTCTGTACTCGACTGAAGAAGCCTACTGTGTAGGCGAAACGTTTCGAAATAAGGATAGACTTAGGGCCCTGAATCTGCACTCTCTAGAAACGTGTAGAATTAGGGGGGATATGATCGAAGTGTATAAATAGAAGACAGGAATAAATAAAGGGATGTAAAGAGTGTGCTGAAAATATCTAACTTAGACAGGACTCGCAGCAATGGTTTTAAGTTGGAAAAATTCAGATTCAGGAAGGATATAGGAAAGTACTGGTTTGGTAATAGAGTTGTGGATGATTGGAACAAACTCCTGAGTACCGTTATAGAGGCTAAAACGTTGTGTAGCTTTAAAAGTAGGTTAGATAAATACATGAGTGAGTGTGGTTGGGTGTGAGTTGAACCTGACTAGCTTGTGCTACTAGGTCAGTTGCTGTGTTCCTTCCTTAAGTGAATGTGACCTGACCTGACTAGGTTGGGGCATTGGCTTAAGCCGGTAGGAGACTTGGACCTGCCTCGTATGGGCCAATAGGCCTGTTGCAGTGTTCCTTCTTTCTTATAATCTTATGTCAGTTTGCGTGCGGCCAGCAGTAACAGCCTGGTTGATCAGACCCTGATCCACCACGAGGCCTGGTCTCAGACCGAGCCGCGGGGGCGTTGACCCCCCGAAACCCTCTCCAGGTATCTCCAGGTGTCCATGGTAATTCCTTTCGTACTACCTTTGGCCTCTACCCTTCACTCCCCGTTTCTATTTTTGTCCCCCACCAACCACTCTCCCTGCTTTACACTACCACTTCTTCTACCACTACTACTACCACTACTACTACCACTACTACTACCACTACTACTACCACTACTACTACCACTACTACTACCATTACTACTACCACTACTACTACCACTACTACTACCACTACTACTACCATTACTACTACCACTACTACTACCACTACTACTACCACTACTACTACCACTACTACTACCACTACTACTACCACTACTACTACCATTACTACTACCACTACTACTACCACTACTACTACCACTACTACTACCACTACTACTACCACTACTACTACCACTACTACTACCACTACTACTACCACTACTACTACCACTACTACTACCACTACTACTACCACTACTACTACCACTACTACTACCACTACTACTACCACTACTACTACCACTACTACTACCACTACTACTACCACTACTACTACCATTACTACTACCACTACTACTACCACTACTACTACCACTACTACTACCACTACTACTACCACTACTACTACCACTACTACTACCACTACTACTACCACTACTACTACCATTACTACTACCACTACTACTACCACTACTACTACCACTACTACCTGCCTTATCACTACAACTCCTCCCACCTGTCTTGTCCCGTCCCTGCCAGCTGGCTTATATATTCTGGCTCCTCTCTTTTCTGTCAGTGTGACTTTGTAAATTGTCCAAGTCAGACCGAAACGTCGTCGTAAGCTCCTCCTATGTGAGGGTTGTGTATACACATCTCTCGTTGTAATACACGGAGAGATACACATCTCTCGTTGTAATACACGGAGAGATACACATCTCTCGTTGTAATACACGGAGAGATACACATCTCTCGTTGTAATACACGGAGAGATACACATCTCTCGTTGTAATACACAGAGAGATACACATCTCTCGTTGTAATACACAGAGAGATACACATCTCTCGTTGTAATACACGGAGAGATACACATCTCTCGTTGTAATACACGGAGAGATACACATCTCTGGGTGTAAGTACCCTGGTGTACAGAGGTGTGGAAGAGAGCGCGGACTGACCTGGCGCACTGGGATATTCCTGCGCCGCTCCTGCGGCTGTATTTGATCTCTGCGACTGTCTTACCTGTAAGGCCGAGCAACCCCTTGTGTAACCAACCCTGGCAAGCATTTATCTCCACTTAAACCAGCTCTGAGCACTCTTATACAGTATCTCAGAGAATTTACAAGTGGACGATGGGTAGTTTATCTCACCTACCCACCCCGGCTGTCCTAAATTAGTGGAGTGTGCGTTAAACAAGGGTGGTTCTCGCTTCCCCTAGGGAAACCCACACTGGCCAGGGTGTAGGTGAGGTGTACAGGTTACTCCAGACACAGTGGTGCGAGGCTGTAACGTCACACACACACACACACACACACACACACACACACACACACACACACACACACACACACACACACACACACACACACACACACACACACACATATGCTCATGGAACAGGGAGAGTGGACCTAGTAGCTACCAGTGAAAGGCGGGGACAAGAGCTATGAATCGACCCCTTCAACCACAATTAGGCGAGTACATGTCCTACGAGGAGAGGTTAAGAGAAATTAACCTGACGACACTGGAGGACACTTAGGTGAGTACACACACTTTGGGGCCCTGAAGCTTAAACTGTTATGGGGGCCCCTTGCAACCCCGTCCTCATACAGTAGACCCAAAATTTGAAGCAATGTAGACGAAAGTGGCTCCTGGGGCCCCTCCTGGATTAGGGGCCCCTCAAGCTTAAGCTTCATTAGTGTCATAGTAGATCCGTTCCTGTCCACAGCTCTTGTACAGTCAAAATCATTGTTCAGATTCACACATTAAGTGTCCGGGGCCCAAGACTGTTCAACAGCCTTCCACCATGCATAAGGGGAATTACCAATAGACCCCCTGGTTGTCTTCAAGAGGGAGCTGGACAGATACCTAAAGTCAGTGCCGGATCAGCCAGGCTATGGTTCCTACGTTGGACTACGTGCGTCCAGCAGTACCAGCCTGGCTGATCAGGCCCTGATCTACCGGGAGTCCTGGTCATGGACTGGGCCGCGGGGATGTTGATCTCTGGAATGCCCTCCAGGTAGACTCCAGGTAGGTAGGTACTCATCGCTAAATCAATTATAGACTTACTGATTAAGATTTATCTTATCTTATTCTCGCCTTGGGTGTATATTATCATGTTTCCTTGTGTGTTGAGCTTGTTACACTCGTCCTAGGTGTATGATGCAGGTGCAGACGTCATAGACAACACCACTGATGTTACACAGTGGGTGGTCAGTGGTCAGTCGTCACGTGAGGTCACAGACCCTGAGCTGCTTTGGGGATTAGCGTGGACGGTTACAAAGCATGGCTTGCTTCTGCAGTGTTTTAAAAATTGAGGTTGGAGAGTTGAAGGAGGAGGTCTTGCTTCTCCAGGAGGAGATTAAGAGGCTGAAGGTCCACCTCAATGGGTCTGGGAGAGATTGTGAGGTGGCTGGAGTTGTGGGGAATGAGGCTTCTAGCAGTGAGGTGCAGTCTGTCTCTCGCTGTGAGGAGGCTGTAGGTGGGGAGGTAGCAATGGCTACCAGCAGTGAGGTGCAACCCAGCACCTGCTACAAGTGGCGAGTGGTAACCAGTAATGGGAGGAGAATCAGAATAAGGAAAGTTAAGAGTGAAGATCTGAAGGTAGGAAATCGCTTCTCTGTTCTTCAGGATGAATGTACTTCAGTGGCCAGTGAAGGTAAGGGTACTACTGCCCCTGCTAACAGAGGTAAGCGCATTCTTGTGGTTGGTGACTCTCAGGTAAGATATATTGACCGTGCTTTTTGTAATAGGAATAAGAAGATGAGAGATAGAGTGTGCTTCCCTGGAGCTGGTGTTGGGGACATAGTTAACAGGCTGGATAATATCATGTCAGGTAATGGGAACAAGCCCATTATCTGTCTCAGTGCTGGTGGAAATGATATTGGGAAGGGTAGGAGAGAAGAGCTGCTAGATAAGTACAGGTCAGCTATAGATTTCATTAAGTCTAAGGGAGGGGTCCCAATCATATGTAGCATCTTGCCTAGAAGGGGAGTAGGAAATGAATGGTTGTCTAGGGCAATTGGTGTAAATTGCTGGCTAGACAGATACTGCAAGGAACTTGCAATCCCATTCATTGACAACTGGAACAACTTTTATGGCAAACATGATATGTATGCAAGGGATGGGGTACATCTCTCTGGGGCTGGGGTGGTAGCACTTGCAAACTCAATTGAGAAGGCCATTGGTGAAATGCCTATGATTTTAAACTGATAGAAGATAAAGGTATGGGTGTGTGTGGGAAACAAGCAGGTTGCAACACTAGGGTTGGAAACAGTAAATGTATAAAAGGCATACAGCATGAAGTTATAAATAAAGACAATAGATCAGGTCAGCAAACAAAGGGGGACAGCAGAGGGCAGCAAGGGACTAGCTCCCTTAAGGTTTACTATACTAATAGCAGGAGTGTAAGAAATAAGATAGATGAGCTAAGATTAATTGCAAGCGCAGGAAACATAGATATTATTGCTATAACAGAGACCTGGCTCAATCTGAAAGATAGAGAGATGCCCTCTGAATGTCACATACAAGGCTATAAATTATTCCACACTGACAGGGTCAACAGGAAGGGTGGTGGAGTAGCGATGTATGCCAGAGACAATTTAAATTGTTGTGTTAGACAAGATATAAAATTACAATTTAAATTGTTGTGTTAGACAAGATATAAAATTACAATTTAAATTGTTGTGTTAGACAAGATATAAAATTAGAAGCGTCAGCCACTGAATCTGTTTGGTTACAGCTTCTCGAGGGCCGAGAAAAACTAATTTTGGGTGTGATTTACAGGGCCCCAAATCTTGATAGGGAGTGCAGTAAACTTCTATGGGACGAAATTCGTAAGGCATCTACATACGAAAATGTTGTGCTAATGGGAGATTTCAACTATAGACAGATTGACTGGAGCAATTTGACAGGAAATCTAGAGTCAGGTGACTTTCTTGATACGATCCAGGATTGTTTTTTAAAACAGTTTGTGACAGAGCCAACTAGGGGAAATAACCTCCTTGACTTGGTTCTTGCCAGCAGGGAAACACTAATTAATAATCTTGAGGTTAATGATGAGCTTGGGGAAAGTGATCACAAATCACTCAGTTTTAATATATCATGGAATTCCCCTAATAATGGCAATCAAGTCTCCGTCCCTGACTTTCGCTTGGCTGATTTCATAGGACTGAAAAATTACTTAGGTGGGCTGAACTGGAATGACCTGACTAAGGGTCAGGTAGGTGGTGATGATTGCCGATATGACGCTTTCCAGGGCATAGTTCTAGCTGCTCAGTCAAATTATGTTCCAAATAGGGAATCAGATCAAACAAAAATGATCCTAAATGGATGAACAATAGATTAAAATATCTGAGTGGTCAAAAGAGAGGCATATGTAGGCAAATCAAAAGAGGAGAGGGGCAATTAAGAAACCGATATATTCAGTTAAAGAGAGAAATAAAAAAGGGAATTAGAAAAGCAAAAAGAGATTATGAGGTTAAAGTTGCAAGAGAATCGAAGACTAATCCAAAAGGATTCTTTCAGGTATACAGAAGTAAGATCAGGGACAAGATAGGCCCACTCAAAAGTTCCTCAGGTCAGCTCACTAACAGTGATAAGGAAATGTGTAGAATTTTTAACACATACTTCCTCTCAGATTTTACACAGGAGGATACCAGCGATATTCCAGAAATGACAAATTATGTAGAACAGGACGATAATAAACTGCACGATTAGGCTCACAAGTGACATGGTCCTTAGGCAAATAGATAAATTAAAACCTAACAAATCCCCAGGCCCTGATGAACTCAGTGGTGACCTGTACTTAACTCAGTGGTGACCTGTACTTAACTCAGTGGTGACCTGTACTTAACTCTGTGAAGAAGTGTCTTGTGTGCTCCCGTGGACTGAACCAAGATGCCCTCCATCGAGCAACTTTACCAGCAGCTTAAGGAAGAACTGAGGGTAGCGAAGATGGAGATACGGCGATTGACCGAGGAGAACAAGAGGATTCGTAGTAGTCCTCCTGTTTCGAGCCCTCAGGTCTAGAAGGGATCCTGGTCAGTGGCTGGACAGCAGGGGACGAAGTTGACGATCAAGAAGACGAATGGAAAGCCAGAAATGATGAAGAAGAAAGAGACTGCTGTGGAAACTCTTGTGGAAACCTCCAACGCATTCTCGGTGCTACCCGACGAATATGAGTCGACTACTGGGATCGTCACGACGAACGACAACAAGGAAGGTAAGAATATTGTTGTTGTTGGGGATAGCCAGGTTAGATACATGGATAGGGCATTCTGCTTGAAGGACAGGAGTAGGAGACAGAGGGTTTGCTTTCCTGGGGCTGGGATGGAGGACATTGTTAGCCGGCTTGACAACATCATGAACGGTAATGGGATCAATCCTATTATTTGCCTCAGTGCTGGAGGCAATGATGTAGGCAAGTGTAGAAGTGAGGATTTAGTTAGAAAGTTCAGGACAGCTATAGACATAATTAGGAAGAAGGGGGGGCGCCCTGTTATATGTGGCATTTTGCCAAGAAGAGGTGTTGGTAATGAATGGTTGTCCAGAGCAATTGGTATTAATTGTTGGCTGAATAAACACTGTAAGGATAATGCAGTACCATTCATTGACAACTGGGACAACTTCTATGGCCGAAATGACATGTATGCCAGGGATGGGGTTCACTTATCCAGGGCAGGTGTGGGTTTTCTTGCTAACTCAGTTGAAGGGGTTGTTAGGACTTTAAATTAGGATTAGTTAGAGGTATGGGTTTAGAAATGATAAATAATGAGTATGGATATATTGACTTATGCTCTGATATTAAGAATCTTAATAGTAACTGTCATGGAGTAACTCTGAGTAATGATAATTTCAGAAATTGTGTAAAAACAAAGATGAATAAGAATAATGTGCAGAAGAAAAAACATATGATGGTATTTTATGCTAACAGTCGAAGTGCAAGAAATAAAATTAATGAACTATGTTTGGTAGCATGTGCTGGGAACTTTGATATCATTGCATTAACTGAAACGTGGTATGATTTAAAGAGTCGGGATATGACTGCTAAGTGTAATATTCAGGGATTTAAGTTGTTCAATGTGGATAGATGTAATGGGAAGGGGGGAGGAGTTGCATTATATGTTCGAGAAAATATTAATTGTTGCATAAAAACAGGTATAAAAATAGATGGAGCAGTAACAGAATCTGTTTGGGTAGAGTTTGTAGAGGGTCAAGAAAAACTAATTCTAGGTGTAATATACCGACCTCCAGGCTTGGATCACGATAGAGGGAGACTTCTTTGGGACGAAATTGTTAGGGCTTCTGGACACAGTAACATAGTCATAGTAGGGGACTTTAACTTTAGCCAAATTGACTGGAATTCTTTGACAGGTAATCTAGAGTCCAGTGACTTCATGGAAACAGTTCAGGACTGTTTTATGAAGCAGAGCGTAACAGAGCCTACCAGGGGTAATAATTTGCTAGACCTAGTCTTGTCAAATAAGAACATAAGAACATAAGAACGAAGGAACACTGCAGCAGGCCTACTGGCCTATGCGAGGCAGGTCCAAGTCTCCTACCGGCTTAAGCCAATGCACCCAACCTAGTCAGGTCAGGTCACCTTGACTTAAGGGAGGAACACGGCAACCGTCCTGGTAGCACAAGCTAATCAGGTCCAAGTCACACCCACCCACATCCACTCATGTATTTATCCAACCTATTTTTAAAGCTACACAACGTTCTGGCCTCTATAACTGTACTTGGGAGTTTGTTCCAATCATCCACAACTCTATTACCAAACCAGTACTTTCCTATATCCTTCCTGAATCTGAATTTTTCCAACTTAAAACCATTGCTGCGAGTCCTGTCTAGGCTAGATATTTTCAGCACACTATTTACATCCCCTTTATTTATTCCTGTCTTCCATTTATACACCTCAATTATATCCCCCCTAATTCTACGTCTTTATAGAGAGTGCAGAATCAGGGCCCTTAGTCTATCCTCATAGGGAAGGTTTCTGATACATGGGATCAACTTTGTCATCCTCCTTTGTACATTTTCCAGAGCATTTATATCCATTCTGTAATACGGTGACCAAAACTGTGCAGCATAATCTAAATGAGGCCTAACCAAGGATGTATAGAGTTGAAGAACAACCTGAGGACTCCTATTATTTATGCTTCTTGATATGAAGCCAAGGATTCTATTAGCTTTATTGCGAACACTTATGCACTGTTGTCTTGGTTTCAGATTACTGCTAACCAGAACTCCTAAATCTTTTTTGCAATCCGTAATATTAAGATCTACATTATTTAGTTTATATGTGGCATGGTTATTGTCCTGTCCAACATTTAGAACTTTGCATTTGTCTATATTAAACTGCATCTGCCACTTCTCCGACCACTGCATCAGTCTATTCAAATCTTCCTGGAGTGCTCTAATGTCCTCGTCAGAATGAATTCGACGGCCTATTTTGGTGTCATCGGCAAACTTGCTGATGTCACTCTTTATGCCCTCATCTATGTCGTTTATGTAGATTGTGAACAGCAGGGGGCCCAACACTGACCCCTGAGGAACATCGCTCGTGACGCTTCCCCACTCTGATTTCTCCCCATTTATGCAAACTCTCTACTGCCTATTTGTCAACTATGCCTCTATCCAGGAAAAAATTTCTCCTCCTATTCCATGTGCCTTAATTTTCCTCAATAGTCTCTGATGTGGGACCCTGTCAAAAGCCTTACTGAAGTCCATATACACAATATCATATTCATTACCATGATCTACCTCCTCAAATACCTTAGTGAAAAAAGTTAATAAATTCGTAAGGCAGGAACGCCCTTTTGTAAAACCATGCTGAGATTCGTTGATTAATTTATGCTTTTCAAATAAGGAAACACTCGTGAATAATCTGGAGATCACTGAAGAGCTTGGCGCAAGTGATCACAAATCCATCACTTTTAGCATCAACTGGGAATGCAAGAATAATGATAATACAGTAAAAATCCCTGATTTTCGTTCTGCCGAATATAATGGACTTAGGGAACACCTGTCTAATCTTGATTGGGGTTATCTAGCTAATGATTTTATTGGCGATGATCATACTTATGATTATGAAGGGATCTGCTTTTGTGATTGTTTTCTTAATAATGTACACCGTGCCCAGAGTATATACATTCCCCAGAGAGATATTAGGTCTAATAATAACGATCCCAAATGGGTTAACAGGAGGCTAAAGCATCTATTAGGGGAGAAAAGGGGAATTTATAGGCGCATCAGAAGAGGAGAGGTTAACCTTGTTAGGTAAGACACATATGCAACAGTTAGGTATCTTTATTTCGAAACGTTTCGCCTACACAGTAGGCTTCTTCAGTCGAGTACAGAAAAGTTGATAGAAGCAGAAGAGACTTGAAGACGATGTAATCAGTCCATCACCCTTAAAGTTTTGAGGTTGTCAGTCCCTCAGTCTAGAAAAGAGCATTGTTTCATAGTCTGAAACAATATGGAGCTGAAGTGACAGGATGGAGCCTTATATAGCGCCAGGAGGTGAGACGTAGGTCACTAGTAGAACGCAGATGTTGGGAGGTCAGGTCCCTCTCAAATCCAGCCGTTCTCACTAGTAGAGGTTGTCGAAGTTGAATGCATGTCTGTACCAAGATACCCTTGTGTTGCAGTGTCTGACAGATTGAACATTAATGTTCAATCTGTCAGACACTGCAACACAAGGGTATCTTGGTACAGACCTGAAATCTACTTCGACAACTTCTACTAGTGAGAATGGCTGGATTTGAGAGGGACCTGACCTCCCAAAGTGACCTACGTCTCACCTCCTGGCGCTATATAAAGCTCCATTCTGTCCATTCAACTTCATATTGTTTCATACTATGGAACAATGCTCTTCTCCAGACTGAGGGACTGACCACCTCAAAACTTTAAGGGTGATGGACTGATTACATCGTCTTCAAGTCTCTTCTGCTTCTATCAACTTTTCTGTACTCGACTGAAGAAGCCTATTGTGTAGGCGAAACGTTTCAAAATAAAGATACCTAAACGTTGCATATGTGTCTTACCTAACAACCTGTCGGTATTTTATACCATTTTAATGTTCAATGCAACAGTTAGGTATCTTTATTTCGAAACGTTTCGCCTACACAGTAGGCTTCTTCAGTCGAGTACAGGAAAGTTGATAGAAGCAGCCTCCTCCTGCTTCACCTCACCTCACTACAGTATATAAGCCACGTCTACGGCTCTATGCTGTACATTCTACAAGATTGATGGACTGAACACATCGACTCCAGGTTGAGGGACTGATTACCTCATTCTCCTCCTCTCCTTACGCCTTCCTCTTTGTATTGGACTGATGAAGCCACTGTGTGGCGAAACGTTTCCTGAATAAAGATTCCCATATGCTGCATAAGTGTCTCAATCTTCAGACTTGGACCTGCCTCGCATGGGCCAGTAGGCCTGCTGCAGTGTTCCTTCGTTCTTACGTTCTTATGTTCTTATTACACCTGATAATGTTGAAGTGATGTATGTATTAATGAATGAGAAGCACTGAGTAGGCCTACTGGCCCTACAATGGTCAAGGCCTCTTTACTGAGATGTCCCTATTTCAACAGTCGCTGGGGAACCACGAGTTTGACGACGGTGTGGGGGGCATCGTGCCCTTCCTTGAGAACATTACTTTTCCGGTTTTGGCTGCCAACATTGACGACTCTCTGGAACCTTCCATCCAGGGCAAGTACCACAAGTCCGCGGTCTTCACCTTGTCTGGCCGCAGTGTGGGTGTTGTAGGCTACATTACTACAGAGACCATGGTAAGTCAACACCAGCAGTGTGGGTGTTGTAGGCTACATTACTACAGAGACCATGGTAAGTCAACACCAGCAGTGTGGGTGTTGTAGGCTATATTACTACAGAGACCATGGTAAGTCAACACCAGCAGTGTGGGTGTTGTAGGCTACATTACTACAGAGACCATGGTAAGTCAACACCAGCAGTGTTGGTGTTGTAGGCTACATTACTACAGAGATCATGGTAAGTCAACACCAGCAGTGTGGGTGTTGTAGGCTACATTACTACAGAGACCATGGTAAGTCAACACCAGCAGTGTGGGTGTTGTAGGCTACATTACTACAGAGACCATGGTAAGTCAACACCAGCAGTGTTGGTGTTGTAGGCTACATTACTACAGAGACCATGGTAAGTCAACACCAGCAGTGTGGGTGTTGTAGGCTACATTACTACAGAGACCATGGTAAGTCAACACCAGCAGTGTGGGTGTTGTAGGCTATATTACTACAGAGACCATGGTAAGTCAACACCAGCAGTGTGGGTGTTGTAGGCTACATTACTACAGAGACCATGGTAAGTCAACACCAGCAGTGTTGGTGTTGTAGGCTACATTACTACAGAGACCATGGTAAGTCAACACCAGCAGTGTGGGTGTTGTAGGCTACATTACTACGAAGGAACATAGATAGAAGGGACCAGGAACGAAGGAACATAGACGGAAGGAACCAGGAACGAGAGAACATAGATGGAAGGAACGAGGGAACATAGATGGAAAGAACCAGGAACGAGGGAACATAGATGGAAAGAACCAGGAACGAGGGAACATAGATGGAAGGAACCAGGAACGATGGAACATAGATGGAAGGGACCAGGAACGAGGGAACATAGATGGAAGGGACCAGGAACGAGGGAATATAGATGGCAGGGACCAGGAACGAGGGAACACAGATGGCAGGGACCAGGAACGAGGGAACATAGATGGAAGGAACCAGGAACGAGGGAACATAGATGGAAGGGACCAGGAACGAGGGAATATAGATGGAAGGGACCAGGAACAAGGGAATATAGATGGAAGGGACCAGGAAGGAGGGAACATACATGGAAGGGACCAGGAAGGAGGGAACATAGATGGAAGGGACCAGGAAGGAGGGAACATAGATGGAAGGGACCAGGAAGGAGGGAACATAGATGGAGGGGACCAGGAACGAGGGAACATAGATGGAAGGGACCAGGAACTAGGGAACATAGATGGAGGGGACCAGGAACGAGGGAACATAGATGGAAGGAACCAGGAACGAGGGAACATAGATGGAAGGGACCAGGAACGAGGGAATATAGATGGAAGGGACCAGGAACAAGGGAATATAGATGGAAGGGACCAGGAAGGAGGGAACATAGATGGAAGGGACCAGGAAGGAGGGAACATAGATGGAAGGGACCAGGAAGGAGGGAACATAGATGGAAGGGACCAGGAAGGAGGGAACAAATATGGAAGGGACCAGGAACGAGGGAACATAGATGGAAGGGACCAGGAACTAGGGAACAAAGATGGAAGGGACCAGGAACGAGGGAACAAATATGGAAGGGACCAGGAACGAGGGAACATAGATGGAAGGGACCAGGAACTAGGGAACAAAGATGGAAGGGACCAGGAATGAGGGAACAAATATGGAAGGGACCAGGAACGAGGGAACATAGATGGAAGGGACCAGGAACTAGGGAACGAAGATGGAAGGGATCAGGAACAAGGGAACATAGATGGAAGGGACCAGGAACAAGGGAACATAGATGGAGGGGACCAGGAACTAGGGAACAAAGATGAAAGGGACCAGGAACGAGGGAACATAGATGGAGTCCAGCACCTCAGATGCGTCACAGACGTCAGGAAATGCGCCTACACTGCAGGGAGGGACAGGAGCTAGGGCACAACACGCTACAACTTACACTTCTCGCAACTTGACAAAACAGAAACGCGAGATATATCACGTCTCCTGAGCTCAGGCTTAATCATTCAGGTAATTACACACACAGATGAGATATCATGTGTGTGTGTGTGTGTGTGTGTGTGTGTGTGTGTGTGTGTATGTGTGTGTGTGTGTGTGTGTGTGTGTGTGTGTGTGTGTGTGTGTGTATGTGTGTGTGTGTGTGTGTGTGTGTGTGTGTGTATGTGTATGTGTGTGTGTGTGTGTGTGTGTGTGTGTGTGTGTGTGTGTGTGTGTGTGTGTGTATGTGTATGTGTGTGTGTGTATGTGTATGTGTGTGTGTGTGTGTGTGTGTGTGTGTATGTATGTGTGTGTGTGTGTATGTATGTGTGTGTGTGTGTATGTGTGTGTGTGTGTGTGTGTGTGTGTGTGTGTATGTGTGTGTGTGTGTGTGTGTGTGTGTGTGTGTGTGTGTGTGTGTGTATATGTGTGTGTGTGTGTGTGTGTGTGTATGTGTGTGTGTGTGTGTGTGTGTGTGTGTGTGTGTGTGTGTGTGTGTGTATGTGTGTGTGTGTGTGTGTGTGTGTGTGTGTGTGTGTGTGTGTGTGTGTGTGTGTGTGTTGAACGTGTCGGTTCATCTTAACAAAAGTTACATGACCTTGATCTGTCACATCTCACTCACAAGTTGCGACTTGTCGCAGCTTCCACTACGTCAGTGTCTCGTCTGACGCAACTCTGCTGCTCTGACACTACCTGCCAGAGTAGCGTTTCCGTCTTTTTATTCGTGGACGGAGGCTCGGGCCTCCAGCACCTGACATAACCAATAAAAGTATTCCGAGAGTGTAATATCTCTACGAGTCACTATGACATGCAACTCTCTTGTCACCTCCTGGTTCCCTTCCAACATTTTCTACAAACTGTTATTTAAACATAATCATATCTTCCACTTCTCCAGTCATATTGTGTCCTTCTGCCACCCTGGCAGGTTATCGCCACCCCTGGCAGACTGATCATCACCGACGAGGCAGCAGCAGTGCGAGCAGAGGCCAGGAAGTTGAAGGAACAAGGAGTGGATATTATCATTGCCTTGGGTCACTCTGGCTACAGGAAGGACATGGAGATCGCTAAGGAAGTGGAGGAGGTGGATGCAGTGGTGGGCGGACACACCAACACATTCCTGTATACCGGTGAGTCTTGCTGGATCCTCTTGTACGTAACTCCTCACTCTAACCTGCAATGTATTATACTACGATTAATATCTCGGAAAAATCTAACTTTCTTTACCCGTCATACTCCATCACACAGGATGGTTCCACCTGTCATACTCCATCACACAGGATGGTTCCACCTGTCATACTCCATCACACAGGATGGTTCCACCTGTCATACTCCATCACACAGGATGGTTCCACCTGTCATACTCCATTACACAGGATGGTTCCACCTGTCATACTCCATTACACAGGATGGTTCCACCTGTCATACTCCATTACACAGGATGGTTCCACCTGTCATACTCCATCACACAGGATGGGTCTTCCACACACAGCCCGACTTATCACATTCAGAATATGATAAGTCTCCAGTTCCTCTTGATAACCCTCTCTTGAACACCTTAGTGAAAGCTTCCACTCAATACCGCAGGTTATCTCAGAGTTGCACCGTTATGGTCATCCCTGAATCAGGGTTGGAAATGGGAATTACGCCGGACAACGTACCCAAACTGTTCTAATCTCTCGAGATAGTCCGCTGGAGAGAGACTAGTCTGAGGTGTATGTTTTACTGTATCACTTGATTACATCGTCTAGTGGAACACTTGATTACATCATCTAGTGGAACACTTGATTACATCATCTAGTGGAACACTTGATTACATCGTCTAGTGGAACACTTGATTACATCGTCTAGTGGAACACTTGATTACATCATCTAGTGGAACACTTGATTACATCATCTAGTGGAACACTTGATTACATCATCTAGTGGAACACTTGATTACATCGTCTAGTGGAACACTTGATTACATCGTCTAGTGGAACACTTGATTACATCGTCTAGTGGAACACTTGATTACATCATCTCCAGCTCTGCTGGAAGAAAACCCTTATAACCGTCGCAGATACTGAAGTCACGATGGAATATTTACAAGATCTACATCGTTGTTAGGTAAGACACATATGCAACAGTTAGGTATCTTTATCTCGAAATAAAGATACCTAACTGTTGCATATGTGTCTTACCTAACAACCTGTCGGTATTTTATACCATTTTAATGTTCAAGATCTTCATCACATTACCGGAGTCTCATGGCTCAGGCTGACACATTTCACTGCTTCGTGCACGAAATTCTTCCTGTGTGATGGTGTTTGACATGAAACCAATGCTGTGTGATGTTACACATGAAAGGGAGGCATTATAACACCTGTAAATAAGTTGAGGTAGGACACCAACTCTTAGCCTGTAAAGGAATCGTGAAAAAGACACTTTCCCAATAACATGTTTGAGGGACACCCAAATATTGCCACTACTGCCTTGTTTGTGTACTGCCCTCAGGTACGACCCCCTCTACGGAGCCCAAAGTAGGAGCGTACCCGACGATAGTGAGACAGAGCTCGGGCAAGCAGGTTCCCGTGGTACAAGCCTACGCCTTCGGAAAGTACCTGGGCAGGCTGGTGCTGACCTTCAACGAGAGAGGCGATGTCAGTGCATGGAAAGGCAACCCTATCCTCTTGGATAACACCATCCCACAAGGTTAGTGCATCCCTACACATGTGAACAAGTGCATATATTTATGTATATTTATGTTCACATTTATCTCGGAACAGAGGAGGCTCGAACCTACGACCTTGGAGACGTAGTACGCAGCTCTGGAGCAAACACCTAGTTTACTAGCCGCCACAGTTACGTGTGGCCTGGCTTGGTATGTTTAGTACTACGTACTTTATCCTCAGGATGGTGTCCCATAACTGCGTTGGTAGCGCACCCAGCTCACACGTTGTGGTCTGTGGTTCGATCCCCGGTATGGGTGGAAACATTCGGGTGTGTTTCCTTAAGACACCTGCTGTCCACATTCACCTAGCAGCAAAATAGGTGCCTGGGTGTTAGTGAACTGGTGTGGGTTGCATCCTGGGGACAAAATTGATCTTATTTACCTGATATGCTCTACATAACAAGCAGTTTTGTATACAGTAGTATGTCACTGATGTCAGCTATGGTCTGTATACCTTGTACATGTACTGGTAGAAATACAGATAATTACAGTAGGGAGCTCAGGAGCAGACGCCTGGTTCACTAGTCACCACAGTTACGTGTGGCATATCTAGGTGTGTCTAGTACTGCGTACTTTGTCCCCCAGGGTCATAGGTTCGATTCTCCTGTACTCTGAGAGGGATGTTTGTAAATATCTGGCTTGCTTTACCAAGTATAAGCATATATATTTATATAATTTTATGGTGAGTGTTGTGTTGTAACATAACCAGAGTGATGCTCACAGCAGCCACGCTCACGTCTCTCTCTAATAGCGTCAACTGAGGTAATTCTTTATGATAACCCGCCTGTCTTACTCCTGTTATCTTGCTGTCTTCCTATGAGATATCTCTTTCGTATGCTTCCTTTATTTTACTTTCTTATTTCTTTCTTCTCCATTCTTGTGTCCTCTTTCTCGTTTTTATACACTGAATATGCAAAGTTGCATATATATATATATATATATATATATATATATATATATATATATATATATATATATATATATGTGTGTGTGTGTGTGTGTGTGTGTACTCACCTATTTGTACTCACCTATTTGTGGTTGCAGGGGTCGAGTCATAGCTCCTGGCCCCGCCTCTTCACTGGTTGCTACTGGGTCCTCTCTCTCCCTGCCCCATGAGCTTTATCATACCTCGCCTTAAAACTATGTATGGTTCCCGCCTCCACTACGTCACTTTCTAGGCTATTCCACGGCCTGACTACTCTATGACTGAAGAAATACTTCCTAACATTCCTTTGATTCATCTGAGTCTTCAACTTCCAATTGTGACCTCTTGTGTCTGTGTCCCATCTCTGGAACATCCCGTGTGTGTGTGTGTGTGTGTGTGTGTGTGTGTGTGTGTGTGTGTGTGTGTGTGTGTGTGTGTGTGTGTGTGTGTATTAATGTTTGCAAATATCGCGAGGATGGGTATCTAGTGCCCCGTGTTCCTGCCCTATCTAGCTGATGCCCCACAAACATTGACACTGCACAGCAGATACCCCAGAAAATAGTAGTTAAATTAAGGAGTGGAGAGTCAGAGTGACTGGTGACAGCAGGAAAGTTGCTGGTAGTGAGACGGTGAAGGTTTGAAGACGAGTGAGAGAGGCATTCCCGAGTTAACAGACGGCATCTACCCGA
Source organism: Cherax quadricarinatus (assembly GCF_038502225.1). NCBI lineage: Eukaryota > Metazoa > Arthropoda > Malacostraca > Decapoda > Parastacidae > Cherax > Cherax quadricarinatus. The sequence continues at coordinate 7,025,513 of NC_091335.1, read as the reverse complement.
TGTAAAGAAGAGAAGGAGAAGAAGAAACAGCAGAAGGAAGAGGAGGAAAAGAAGATAATGCTGATAGACCATCTGGCGGAAATGCTGAGGCATGTTAGTGGCTTTCTATGTGTCTAACAACATTATATTACATGTTAATTACAGTTTATATACTTGAGAAAAACTGATTTTGCTTTTTGATTTCGGTAAACACTGTATCTACGCCCTTGAGTGTGGATGTTACTGATGAGTGAGTCACACTACGAGAAAATTCCCTAGAGCAGTATATACACATGTGACCAGCAGGAATATATGTACACTCACTACAAGTACACCACGATGAACACCTAATTACTGCACACCAGTATTCTCTCACTAGTATAACAGAAGACAGGTAACACTCCTGCTCCAGTAAACACACACCACTAAGTACTATATTAAACTCGCCGTTTTTGAATATCACCGACTGATGATCAGAAAAAACTAGTAACAGAAATGTATAAATCAAAAACCTTGATGTAATTAATGGTATAGAGTATCGACAAGTGGACGAGTAAGATCTACGATACCTGGATATCTTTCTTGTGGAGAGGTATCGCTTAAGTAACAAGCTGCTTCTGTTGACTACGATAGTGATTTTAATATTAATACGTATAGGGGGCTAAAGGTATATAGTTGGTGCATATGTATCTTGCAGCGTGTGAGGCCAGCACTGTGTACACAGCAGTGATACTGGTCCTGTGAGGCCAGCACTGTGTACACAGCAGTGATACTGGTCCTGTGAGGCCAGCACTGTGTACACAGCAGTGATACTGGTCCTGTGAGGCCAGCACTGTGTACACAGCAGTGATACTGGTCCTGTGAGGCCAGCACTGTGTACACAGCAGTGATACTGGTCCTGTGAGGCCAGCACTGTGTACACAGCAGTGATACTGGTCCTGTGAGGCCAGCACTGTGTACACAGCAGTGATACTGGTCCTGTGAGGCCAGCACTGTGTACACAGCAGTGATACTGGTCCTGTGAGGCCAGCACTGTGTACACAGCAGTGATACTGGGTGTGTGAGGCCAGCACTGTGTACACAGCAGTGATACTGGGTGTGTGAGGCCAGCACTGTGTACACAGCAGTGATACTGGTCCTGTGAGGCCAGCACTGTGTACACAGCAGTGATACTGGTCCTGTGAGGCCAGCACTGTGTACACAGCAGTGATACTGGGTGTGTGAGGCCAGCACTGTGTACACAGCAGTGATACTGGGTGTGTGAGGCCAGCACTGTGTACACAGCAGTGATACTGGGTGTGTGGGGCCAGCACTGTGTACACAGCAGTGATACTGGTCCTGTGAGGCCAGCACTGTGTACACAGCAGTGATACTGGGTGTGTGAGGCCAGCACTGTGTACACAGCAGTGATACTGGGTGTGTGAGGCCAGCACTGTGTACACAGCAGTGATACTGGGTGTGTGATGCCAGCACTGTGTACACAGCAGTGATACTGGTCCTGTGAGGCCAGCACTGTGTACACAGCAGTGATACTGGGTGTGTGAGGCCAGCACTGTGTACACAGCAGTGATACTGGTCCTGTGAGGCCAGCACTGTGTACACAGCAGTGATACTGGGTGTGGGAGGCCAGCACTGTGTACACAGCAGTGATACTGGGTGTGTGATGCCAGCACTGTGTACACAGCAGTAATACTGGGTGTGTGATGCCAGCACTGTGTACACAGCAGTGATACTGGGTGTGGGAGGCCAGGACTGTGTACACAGCAGTAATACTGGGTGTGTGATGCCAACACTGTGTACACAGCAGTAATACTGGGTGTGTGATGCCAACACTGTGTACACAGCAGTGATACTGGGTGTGGGAGGCCAGGACTGTGTACACAGCAGTAATACTGGGTGTGTGATGCCAACACTGTGTACACAGCAGTAATACTGGGTGTGTGATGCCAACACTGTGTACACAGCAGTGATACTGGGTGTGGGAGGCCAGGACTGTGTACACAGCAGTAATACTGGGTGTGTGATGCCAACACTGTGTACACAGCAGTAATACTGGGTGTGTGATGCCAGCACTGTGTACACAGCAGTGATACTGGGTGTGGGAGGCCAGGACTGTGTACACAGCAGTAATACTGGGTGTGTGATGCCAACACTGTGTACACAGCAGTAATACTGGGTGTGTGATGCCAACACTGTGTACACAGAAGTAATACTGGGTGTGTGATGCCAGCACTGTGTACACAGCAGTAATACTGGGTGTGTGAGGCCAGCACTGTGTACACAGCAGTGATACTGGGTGTGTGAGGCCAGCACTGTGTACACAGCAGTGATACTGGGTGTGTGAGGCCAGCACTGTGTACACAGCAGTGATACTGGGTGTGGGAGGCCAACACTGTGTACACAGCAGTGATACTGGGTGTGTGAGGCCAGCACTGTGTACACAGCAGTGATACTGGGTGTGTGAGGCCAAAACTGTGTACACAGCAGTGATACTGGGTGTGTGAGGCCAGCACTGTGTACACAGCAGTGATACTGGGTGTGTGAGGCCAGCACTGTGTACACAGCAGTGATACTGGGTGTGTGAGGCCAGCACTGTGTACACAGCAGTGATACTGGGTGTGTGAGGCCAGCACTGTGTACACAGCAGTAATACAGGGTGTGTGAGGCCAGCACTGTGTACACAGCAGTAATACAGGGTGTGTGAGACCAGCACTGTGTACACAGCAGTAATACTGGGTGTGTGATGCCAGCACTGTGTACACAGCATTAATACTGGGTGTGTGAGGCCAGCACTGTGTACACAGCAGTGATACTGGGTGTGTGAGGCCAGCACTGTGTACACAGCAGTGATACTGGGTGTGTGAGGCCAGCACTGTGTACACAGCAGTGATACTGGGTGTGGGAGGCCAACACTGTGTACACAGCAGTGATACTGGGTGTGTGAGGCCAGCACTGTGTACACAGCAGTGATACTGGGTGTGTGAGGCTAAAACTGTGTACACAGCAGTGATACTGGGTGTGTGAGGCCAGCACTGTGTACACAGCAGTGATACTGGGTGTGTGAGGCCAGCACTGTGTACACAGCAGTGATACTGGGTGTGTGAGGCCAGCACTGTGTACACAGCAGTGATACTGGGTGTGTGAGGCCAGCACTGTGTACACAGCAGTAATACAGGGTGTGTGAGGCCAGCACTGTGTACACAGCAGTAATACTGGGTGTGTGATGCCAGCACTGTGTACACAGCAGTAATACTGGGTGTGTGAGGCCAGCACTGTGTACACAGCAGTGATACTGGGTGTGTGAGGCTAGCACTGTGTACACAGCAGTGATACTGGGTGTGTGAGGCTAGCACTGTGTACACAGCAGTGATACTGGGTGTGTGAGGCCAGCACTGTGTACACAGCAGTGATACTGGGTGTGTGAGGCCAGCACTGTGTACACAGCAGTAATACTGCGTGTGCGAGGCCAGCACTGTGTACACAGCAGTGATACTGGGTGTGTGAGGCCAGCACTGTGTACACAGCAGTGATACTGGGTGTGTGAGGCTAGCACTGTGTACACCGCAGTGATACTGGGTGTGTGAGGCCAGCACTGTGTACACAGCAGTGATACTGGTTCTGTGATGCCAGCACTGTGTACACAACAGTGAAACTGGGTGTGTGAGGTCAGCACTGTGTACACAGCAGTGAAACTGGTTCTGTGATGCCAGCACTGTGTACACAGCAGTGATACTGAGTGTGTGAGGCCAGCACTGTGTACACAGCAGTGATACTGGTTCTGTGATGCCAGCACTGTGTACACAGCAGTGATACTGGTTCTGTGATGCCAACACTGTGTACACAGCAGTGAAACTGGGTGTGTGAGGTCAGCATTGTGTACACAGCAGTGATACTGGGTGTGTGAGGCCAGCACTGTGTACACAGCAGTGATACTGGTCCTGTGAGGCCAGCACTGTGTACACAGCAGTGATACTGGGTGTGTGAGGCCAGCACTGTGTACACAGTAGTGATACTGGGTGTGTGAGGCCAGCACTGTGTACACAGCAGTGATACTGGGTGTGTGAGGCCAGCACTGTGTACACAACAGTGATACTGGGTGTGTGAGGCCAGCACTGTGTACACAGCAGTGATACTGGTCCTGTGAGGGCAGCACTGTGTACACAGCAGTGACACTGGGTGTGTGAGGCCAGCACTGTGTACACAGTAGTGATACTGGGTGTGTGAGGCCAGCACTGTGTACACAGCAGTGAAACTGGGTGTGTGAGGTCAGCACTGTGTATACAGCAGTGATACTGGGTGTGTGAGGCCAGCACTGTGTACACAGCAGTGATACTGGTCCTGTGAGGCCAGTACTGTGTACACAGCAGTGATACTGGGTGTGTGAGGCCAGCACTGTGTACACAGCAGTGATACTGGGTGTGTGAGGCCAGCACTGTGTACACAGCAGTGATACTGGTCCTGTGAGGCCAGCACTGTGTACACAACAGTAATACTGGATGTGTGAGGCCAGCACTGTGTACACAGCAGTGATACTGGGTGTGTGAGGCCAGCACTGTGTACACAGCAGTAATACTGGGTGTGTGAGGCCAGCACTGTGTACACAGCAGTGATACTGGGTGTGTGAGGCCAGCACTGTGTACACAGCAGTGATACTGGGTGTGCCAGGCCAGCACTGTGTACACAGCAGTGATACTGGTCCTGTGAGGCCAGCACTGTGTACACAGCAGTGATACTGGGTGTGTGAGGCCAGCACTGTGTACACAGCAGTGATACTGGGTGTGTGAGGTCAGCACTGTGTACACAGCAGTGATACTGGTCCTGTGAGGCCAGCACTGTGTACACAGATGGGGTTGTAGGCGCCCTTATAAACACAAACATTAAAAATCAGGAACGTGACGATAAGCTGTCCAATATACAAAAAGAGTTAGAAACAGAAATACAAATAGCTAGAGCTTCATTTAAGGTTATTAATATAATATTCAAGAGGTTGCTAGTAGAATTGCAGTAAATCAACCATTCAAATCATTATGAAGCTGTGTGTAGTCTGTGGTCAGTCAAACAAACGGGCTACCACATGGATAAATTGTCATTTTTGTGGAAATTGGTGTCACGCTCCTTGTGCAGATATCCCAGAACTAGCTACAAGCAGTATTAAAACAGAGAAGTGTTTCTGGGTATGCCCAAATGAGGAAAATCTGTGGACTAAAAGCACAAGGGTATTAAAAGAGGACAACATCAAAGCTGCTTTCATAGAAAACCTGGAAGCTTTCTACAACAGATGGGAACATAAAAAGTCCGGGCTGAATGGTACTGCCCTTGATACTGGCCATGTAGTCACAAACTGTAAGGCTGGAGGTGATGTCCTGGGAGACAGTAATAGTAAAGCTGGAGGTGCTGTCCTGGGAGACAGTAATGGTGAAGCTGGAGGTGCTGTCCTGGGAGACAGTAATGGTGAAGCTGGAGGTGCTGTCCTGGGAGACAGTAATGGTGAAGCTGGAGGTGCTGTCCTGGGAGACAGTAATGGTGAAGCTGGAGGTGCTGTCCTGGGAGACAGTAATGGTGAAGCTGGAGGTGCTGTCCTGGGAGACAGTAATGGTGAAGCTGGAGGTGCTGTCCTGGGAGACAGAAATGGTGAAGCTGGAGATACTGTCCTGGGAGACAGTAATGATGAAGCTGGAGATTTTGTCCAGGTAGTCGGGAATTATACGCAGGAAGGAATACATATGAATGACCTCATAGGGGACAGGAGCCATAGTAGGGAAACAAGTGTAGTCAAAGATAAGATAAAACCAATATTGCAAACTAGAAATACCGCAGGAAATAGCAAACAAGAGGACTCCAATAGCAATAGTGAGGATAAATTACCAAAAACAACTGGTGGGAGCTCCATTGTTGGTGCTAGGGAGGATAGAAGTAAGACAGGGAAACATGCACCAACAGGGAATACAGTCACAGAAACCCAAGGCAAGCGGAAACCAAGCCTGTGCACATACTATGCACTTGGTATCTGCTGGCATGGGAAATCTGGAAAAACAGATGGGACGTGCAACTATGACCACCCTAGAAAATGCCATGCCCATATGACAACAGGAAAATGCAAACTCCCTTCCTGTAAGCTTTTTCACCCTGAAATGTGTACCTCTTCAGTACAGGAAAGACTGTGCTATAACTTAAATTGCCAGGCATACCATCTAAAGGGGACAAAAAGATACAAAACATCCAGGCCATGGGAAAACCTGGGTAGCCACAGCCACTCAAGAGGGAGAGGTTTTTTAGTGCCAGGAAGGAAAAAAAAAACTGGCAGGAAATGGCAGAAATCGTACACCAAATCCAGTCATTCCTGGAGTGGAACCACAGTCGATGGCCTCCACTCCAAACCAACAGATACAGATACTAATGCCGGAAAAAAAATCCCCCCCCCCAGTACCAACAATACCACCAGTCCGATAACATTCTTCTTTGCAAATATACAGGGTCTAAAGCCAGCAACAAACAACAAAATACCTTTCATCCGTGGACTGCTTGCAGAGGCAAAGGCAATGTTCGCGGCTTTCACTGAGACCCACATAAAGGATCACTTGGACAATGAAATATGGATCCCAGGTTACAACCTATACAGATGTGACAGAGTGAACAGGCAAAAGGGGGGGGTTGGCCTGTACATTGCAGAGTCACTTGTTTGCACAGAACTGCTTAATGCCTCAAATGACGTAGTGGAAGTTTTAGCAGTAAAGGTCGAGAACCAAAACCTAGTCATTGTGGTAGTCTACAAGCCTCCGGATGCAACATCCCAGCAATTCCAGGAACAGCTGTTAAAAATTGACCACTGTCTGGAAAATCTTCCAGCTCCTGCACCCAACATCTTGCTCCTGGGGGATTTCAACTTAAGGCACCTAAAATGGAGGAATATAGCAAATAATATTGTTGCAGTAATAACACCAGGAGGCAGCTCTGATGAAAACTCACACTCACACGAGCTTTTAAATCTCTGCACAAAATTCAATTTAAACCAGCAAATAATAGAGCCTACTAGACTGGAGAATACACTAGACCTCATATTCACTAACAATGATGATCTGATAAGAAATGTCACCATATCAAAAACAATATACTCAGATCACAACATAATTGAGGTTCAGACATGTATGCGAGGAGCCCCAGACCGACAAAATGAGACTAGTCACGAGGGAGCATTCACCAAATTCAACTTCAATAACAAAAACATAAAGTGGGACCAAGTAAACCAAGTCCTAACCGATATAAGCTGGGAAGATATACTAAGCAACACAGACCCAAACTTATGCCTAGAACAGATTAACTCGGTGGCACTCGATGTATGCACAAGGCTTATTCCTCTAAGAAAAAGGAGGAGTAGATGTAAAATAGAAAGAGACAGGCGCTCCCTTTACAGGCGACGGAAAAGAATAACAGAGCGGCTAAAAGAGGTCAATATATCTGAAATGCGCAGGGAGACACTGGTCAGAGAAATAGCAAGCATCGAACTTAAGCTAAAAGAATCCTTTAGGAGTCAGGAATCGCGGGAAGAACTAAAAGCTATAAATGAAATCGAAAGAAACCCAAAGTATTTCTTCTCCTATGCCAAATCAAAATCGAGAACAACGCCCAGTATTGGGCCCCTACTTAAACAAGATGGGTCCTACACAGATGACAGCAAGGAAATGAGTGAGCTACTCAAGTCCCAATATGACTCAGTTTTTAGCAAGCCGCTAACCAGACTGAGAGTCGAAGATCAAAATGAATTTTTTATGAGAGAGCCACAAAATTTGATTAACACAAGCCTATCCGATGTTATCCTGACGCCAAATGACTTCGAACAGGCGATAAATGACATGCCCATGCACTCTGCCCCAGGGCCAGACTCATGGAACTCTGTGTTCATCAAGAACTGCAAGAAGCCCCTATCACGAGCCTTTTCCATCCTATGGAGAGGGAGCATGGACACGGGGGTCGTCCCTCAGTTACTAAAAACAACAGACATAGCCCCACTCCACAAAGGGGGCAGTAAAGCAACAGCAAAGAACTACAGACCAATAGCACTAACATCCCATATCATAAAAATCTTTGAAAGGGTCCTAAGAAGCAAGATCACCACCCATCTAGAAACCCATCAGTTACACAACCCAGGGCAACATGGGTTTAGAACAGGTCGCTCCTGTCTGTCTCAGCTACTGGATCACTACGACAAGGTCCTAAATGCACTAGAAGACAAAAAGAATGCAGATGTAATATATACAGACTTTGCAAAAGCCTTCGACAAGTGTGACCATGGCGTAATAGCGCACAAAATGCGCGCTAAAGGAATAACAGGAAAAGTCGGTCGATGGATCTATAATTTCCTCACTAACAGAACACAGAGAGTAGTCGTCAACAGAGTAAAGTCCGAGGCAGCTACGGTGAAAAGCTCTGTTCCACAAGGCACAGTACTAGCTCCCATCTTGTTTCTCATCCTCATATCCGACATAGACAAGGATGTCAGCCACAGCACCGTGTCTTCCTTTGCAGATGACACCCGAATCTGCATGACAGTGTCTTCCATTGCAGACACTGCAAGGCTCCAGGCGGACATCAACCAAATCTTTCAGTGGGCTGCAGAAAACAATATGAAGTTCAACGATGAGAAATTTCAATTACTCAGATATGGTAAACATGAGGAAATTAAATCTTCATCAGAGTACAAAACAAATTCTGGCCACGAAATAGAGCGAAACACCAACGTCAAAGACCTGGGAGTGATTATGTCGGAGGATCTCACCTTCAAGGACCATAACATTGTATCAATCGCATCTGCTAGAAAAATGACAGGATGGATAATGAGAACCTTCAAAACTAGGGAGGCCAAGCCCATGATGACACTCTTCAGGTCACTTGTTCTATCTAGGCTGGAATATTGCTGCACTCTAACAGCACCTTTCAAGGCAGGTGAAATTGCCGACCTAGAAAATGTACAGAGAACTTTCACGGCGCGCATAACGGAGATAAAACACCTCAATTACTGGGAGCGCTTGAGGTTTCTAAACCTGTATTCCCTGGAACGCAGGAGGGAGAGATACATGATTATATACACCTGGAAAATCCTAGAGGGACTAGTACCGAACTTGCACACGAAAATCACTCACTACGAAAGCAAAAGACTTGGCAGACGATGCACCATCCCCCCAATGAAAAGCAGGGGTGTCACTAGCACGTTAAGAGACCATACAATAAGTGTCAGGGGCCCGAGACTGTTCAACTGCCTCCCAGCACACATAAGGGGGATTACCAACAGACCCCTGGCAGTCTTCAAGCAGGCACTGGACAAGCACCTAAAGTCAGTTCCTGATCAGCCGGGCTGTGGCTCGTACGTTGGTTTGCGTGCAGCCAGCAGCAACAGCCTGGTTGATCAGGCGCTGATCCACCAGGAGGCCTGGTCACAGACCGGGCCGCGGGGGCGTTGACCCCCGAAACTCTCTCCAGGTAAACTCCAGGTAAACAGCAGTAATACTGGGTGTGTGAGGCTAGCACTGTGTACACAGCAGTGATACTGGGTGTGTGAGGCCAGCACTGTGTACACAGCAGTGATACTGGGTGTGTGAGGTCAGCACTGTGTACACAGCAGTGATACTGGGTGTGTGAGGTCAGCACTGTGTACACAGCAGTGATACTGCGTGTGCGAGGCCAGCACTGTGTACACAGCAGTGATACTGGGTGTGCGAGGCCAGCACTGTGTACACAGCAGTGATACTGGGTGTGTGAGGCCAGCACTGTGTACACAGCAGTGATACTGGGTGTGCGAGGCCAGCACTGTGTACACAGCAGTGATACTGGGTGTGTGAGGCCAGCACTGTGTACACAGCAGTGATACTGGGTGTGCGAGGCCAGCACTGTGTACACAGCAGTGATACTGGGTGTGTGAGGCCAGCACTGTGTACACAGCAGTGATACTGGGTGTGTGAGGCCAGCACTGTGTACACAGCAGTGATACTGGGTGTGCGAGGCCAGCACTGTGTACACAGCAGTGATACTGGGTGTGTGAGGCCAGCACTGTGTACACAGCAGTGATACTGGGTGTGTGAGGCCAGCACTGTGTACACAGCAGTAATACTGGGTGTGTGAGGCCAGCACTGTGTACACAGCAGTGATACTGGGTGTGTGAGGCCAGCACTGTGTACACAGCAGTAATACCGGGTTCTTCACCAAACTGGGCAAGAGCTGCGCACTCTTGCAGTCACGATGTTGTGAATTTTAAGAGGCACGTCAGTACCTCCGTCTTCAAATAACATGTTCATTTTCCACTATAATCTACCTTGTCCATAATTATTATCACATTTGCTTTGTCTGTTTCGTAAGGTGAAGTCCAGAATCTTTACTTAATTCATGGTATAACTTAACAAATCTTAGATCACAATTGTTGTTGTAGAGGTGTGAGCAGCACAGTTGTCCTCAAAGATTTGTTAAGTTATACCATGAATTAAGTAAAGATCCTGGACTTCACTTTACGTAACAAACAAAGCAAATGCGATAGTAATTATGGGCAAGGTAGATTATAGAGGGAAGATAAACATGATATTAGAAGACAGGGGAACTAACGTGGCTCTTTACTCTCCGTCAAACTCCTATCATTTCTCTCACGGATCATGCACGTACCTCTGACCTCTTCTGCAGCCTTGTTATGGAAAGCTTGGGTGTGGTTACTGTCAGGTTCTCGTTACAAGTGTCAAGTGGCGGGTCACCTTAGGTCATTCAGAGGCCAGTAAGGTCACTCATTTACAGTCGTGCGCCACACAAGGCACCATTTGGAGGCTGGGCTGGCAGCAGGTAACCTTATCTTTTAAAGGAAAAAGAAAGGGGTGGAATATTTCATCAGACTGTTTGCCGTTTTGGTGTTAAGGTTGTTAAGGGCCACTAAAGCTTACGCCGTAATGTTTGCAGTGATGTTTATATATTGTGGATAGTTTAAATTGTCTGAGGTTTGCAGTTATAGAAAGTAGTCCTCTTTTAAGCTATGGTCAGAGTGGTTATATTAATCGTGGCAGCATCTGCCTTTCTAAATATGACCAAGTGGGATTTCTTTAATCTCGGATTAGTTTTAATAATGCTCGTTCAAATAGGTCTTTTTTTATTCCCTGGTTAAATAACAAATTATATCTCGTCACCCTCACATACCTGTGCCTGTATTGAGTGAGGATGTGTGAAAGAGGGAGTGTAAAAGAGTGTGAAGGAGAGTGTGAGAGTATGAGTGTTAGAAAGTGTAAGTGTAAGGAAGTGTGAGAATGAGAGTGAGTGAATGTGAGGAAGATTATCTCAAGTTGGCAGTACAGGACCAGTCAGTCCTCTCCCCTACAGTGAGGTCCACAGTAGTTCGGAGGTACCAAGATTTAAGTTGAGTGGTTCTACACAGTAGCTCGGAGGTACCAAGATTTAAGTTGAGTGGTTCTACACAGTAGCTCGGAGGTACCAAGATTTAAGTTGAGTGGTTCTACACAGTAGCTCGGAGGTACCAAGATTTAAGTTGAGTGGTTCTACACAGTAGCTCGGAGGTACCGAGATTTAAGTTGAGTGGTTCTACACAGTAGCTCGGAGGTACCAAGATTTAAGTTGAGTGGTTCTACACAGTAGCTCGGAGGTACCAAGATTTAAGTTGAGTGGTTCTACACAGTAGCTCGGAGGTACCAAGATTTAAGTTGAGTGGTTCTACACAGTAGCTCGGAGGTACCAAGATTTAAGTTGAGTGGTTCTACACAGTAGCTCGGAGGTACCGAGATTTAAGTTGAGTGGTTCTACACAGTAGCTCGGAGGTACCAAGATTTAAGTTGAGTGGTTCTACACAGTAGCTCGGAGGTACCAAGATTTAAGTTGAGTGGTTCTACACAGTAGCTCGGAGGTACCAAGATTTAAGTTGAGTGGTTCTACACAGTAGCTCGGAGGTACCAAGATTTAAGTTGAGTGCTTCTACACAGTAGCTCGGAGGTACCAAGATTTAAGGGCTACGTTGTTCCCCTTTCTTCAAATAACATGTTCATTTTCCTACTATAATCTAATTGTCCATAATTATTATCACATTTGCTTTGTCTGTTTCGTAAGGTGAAGTCCAGGATCTTTACTTAATTCATGGTATAACTTAACAAATCTTAGATCACAATTGTTGTTGTAGAGGTGTGAGCAGCACAGTTGTCCTCAAAGATTTGTTAAGTTATACCATGAATTAAGTAAAGATTCTGGACTTCACTTTACGAAAACAGACAAAACAAATGCGATAGTAATTATGAACAAGGTAGATTATAGAGGGAAGATAAACATGATATTAGAAGACAGGGAAACTCACGCGCCTCTCTCTCTCTCTCTCTCTCGTAAACACCACTAGGAGAAGCTATTAAACCGACAGGCTGATAAAAAAACCACTGGCAAAAATGGAGACCTTAACTGCGGTTAAGTTGTAAACCAATTTTCTTTTTTAAATCATAAAACCACTTGTTTAAAATGTCAGATTGCTTTTCCATCGCTGGGTCGGCTTAAATCTCACACTTTCACGGTACTGAATGGCGTTACAAAATAAGATTTTATGTACTCACCCATTTGTGATTGTGACAGGTGTCGACTCGTAGGCTCTGGTCGTCACTCCCGCACTGCGTGGGTCAGTGTGGGTCATGCGTGGATCAGTGTGGATTACTGCCACTGTTTACGACCTATTATAACCAAGAGTAATGGAGGGGGAGTTAGAATGACCCCCCCCCTCCCATGACCCCTGTTATGGGCGTGGTCCTAGGGGAGATATCCTGCGCGTTTAATGGCACCATTCCTTGCTCACTTGTGTGATGTGGGTGAGACTTTTGATTTCATTTAGCAAATTTGGGAACACCCACCGTATGCAGCTACCCTATTATTTATGAGACACAGGGGGGGGGAGACACACGCAGTGTGCAGCTACCCTGTTATATATGAGTTACAGGGTGGGAACACACACGGTGTGTAGCTATGTCATAGTGGCATGGTAGGAAATAGGCTACCTGTTTCCCTGCCACAATCCACCACACAGGACAGGTTTCGTACAGTAGGTAATGGAATGTGTCAGCCTGAGCTGAGATACTTCAGTAGGGCGATGAGGATATCGTCAAGTATTCCACGATGGGTTCCTGGAGTATACCTGGAGAGGATTTCAGGGGTCAACGCCCCCGCGGCCCGGTCTGAGACCAGGCCTCGCGATGGATCAGGGTCTGATCAACCAGCTGTTACTGTTGGCCGCACGCAAACTGACGTACGAACCACAGCCCGGCTGGTCAGGTACTGACTTTATGTGTCTGTCCAGCTCCTTCTTGAAGACAGCCAGGGGCCTATTGGTAATCCCCCTTATGTATGCTGGTAGGCAGTTGAACAATCTTGACGGCAGCTTCAACGGCTTCCTTCCAGCAGGGTTGAGGTTACCGTTACTTGGGAATTATAATGTTAGATGGTCTGCACATGGGAGGGTGCGTGGAGTTGACAGGACCTGGGAGTGGTCTTGACGACCAGGTCTGGTGTGGTCTTGACGACCAGGTCTGGTGTGGTCTTGACGACCAGGTCTGGTGTGGTCTTGATGACCAAATGACTGGACAAAATGATTATAATCATTACCATAATTTTTAAAGGGGTGGACAGTTAAACCATCGGAAGGCCTCGGTCAGATGACCAAAAGCTCCGGTTGTGTGTCATCGTATAATTAAAACCCACGTTAGGAAACACTTGTCCTGTTTCCTGACAAATCTTACCTACCTTCCACTAGATACCAACACAATATACTTTAATTCTAAACATATAGTTGAAAGTAAATTCTATATATATATATATATATATATATATATATATATATATATATATATATATATATATATATATATATATATATATATATGCAATAAGATCACAGTAAACAGGTGATTTCAGAATATGCAAAACAACCACTGTGAAAGAATAGAGAAATTCCAAGCGCTTTCGTGACTACTCACATTATCATTGTTCCTTGATAATGCGAATAGTCACGAAAGCGCTTGGAACTTCTCCATTCTTTCACAGTGGTTGTTTTGCATATATATATATATATATATATATATATATATATATATATATATATATATATATATATATATATATATATACATTTGATTTCTCTCTACAATATATATACATGTATATATACATATGTGTTTCACTACAGATCCAGAGATCTTAGCAGCGCTGGTACCTTACAAGAAGAAGATTGATGACATGGTGACTCATGAGGTGGGCAAGTCCTTTGTTTTCCAGGACGGCAACAGGCTCTCCTGCAGGATGAGAGAGTGCAACCTTGGCAACCTGCAAACGGATGCTATCATCCATATGGTGGGTGGTTGTGGACTGTTGAGGCTGTTTGCTGTGTTGGTGTTAAGGGCCACTAAAGCTTACGCCGTAATGTTTGCAGTGTTGTTTAGGGCCACTAAACCTTACGCCTTAATGTTTGCAGTGTTGTTTAGGGCCACTAAAGCTTACGCCTTAATGTTTGCAGTGCTGTTTAGGGCCACTAAAGCTTACGCCTCATATCTGTAATGTTACAGTAACCTTCTCTTGTTTTCATTGACGTGCAGATGATTCATTACCTTTGTAACTTGGTCATGATTCTAACCAGATCTACCTGGAGTTCATTACCTTTGTAACTTGTTCATCTATCAAAACTTTGGGGCCCAGTCCATGGACCCGTTATGTACCTCTGTAATCTTTTAACTACCGCCCACAGGATGGGTTTAGGGTGCATAATAAAGATAATAAGCTAACTAAACTCCATTGTTGTTTGTTAAATTTAATGCTTTTCGAATACTGAAAGGCCATTTAAGGTACAATCTCACTGTATATACAGTATAGTGATATATATAAACTTCTTGTATATTTATTGATGCAAACTTGTGTGTACATACATGATAGCTATAAACCTGTTTATATATATAAACAGAGACGATTTATGAATCGACCCCTGGAACCACACGTGAGTACACACATATACAAAAAAAACATACATACGCCAAGTGTCTATCGACAAGTGTCTTTGACAGCTAGTAGCTACAACAACTACTACTACAACTACTACTACTATTACTACTACTACATACACACACACCTCCCTCAACCTCATGGAGTGAAGGCAAACATGTTTGTTTCCTGTAAACCCAAGTCGTAAAAAATATTTAATAACGAGAAAGACTGGCCCTGCTACCTGCAGAGACCATGGTGCGAGTCACCCTGCAGAGACCATGGTGCGAGTCACCCTGCAGAGACCATGGTGCGAGTCACCCTGCAGAGACCATGGTGCGAGTCACCCTGCAGAGACCATGGTGCGAGTCACCCTGCAGAGACCATGGTGCGAGTCACCCTGCAGAGACCATGGTGCGAGTCACCCTGCAGAGACCATGGTGCGAGTCACCCTGCAGAGACCATGGTGCGAGTCACCCTGTAGAGATCATGGTGCGAGTCACCCTACAGAGATCATGGTGCGAGTCACCCTGTAGAGATCATGGTGCGAGTCACCCTACAGAGATCATGGTGCGAGTCACCCTGTAGAGATCATGGTGCGAGTCACCCTGCAGAGATCATGGTGCGAGTCACCCTGCAGAGATCATGGTGCGAGTCACCCTGCAGAGATCATGGTGCGAGTCACCCTCCATTCTTCTCCTTATTCTGTGTTTTTTAGGTTCATATTTCTTGACAATACGCCGTGTAATCCACAGGCGTTTTATAACCCCTACTGATTGAGAACCTACCCATGTTTATGTACTACTATTGCTACTACTACTACTACTACTACTTTTAATAATGTGTTCTTTACTCAGAATGCCAAGTATCCAGACGACAACAAGTGGGCACTGACCAGCCTGGCTGTTCAGAACGGTGGTGGAATCAGGGCGTCCATTGATGAGCGTGCCTCTAATGGTCAGTGGCTCATCAATGTATGTTAACTCACGTATACCTCAGGAAGTCCATTGATAAGCACCTCCTTGAAGGCGCTTACGCTCCAGAAATTATTTATTCTTCATATCTTTGGATTAAATCATCTTATTACTTCCCATTTCTAGAGACTGTACGAGGTATATTAGTGTAATAATATTTAGTGTAATAATAATATTTGTTCGGATTTTTAACCCTGGAGGGTTAGCCACCCAGTATAACCCAAGAAAGTCAGTGTGTCATCGAGGACTGTCTGTCCGATTTTCATTGACGTCCTTTAGTCTTATCCCCCAGGATGCCACCCACACCAGTCGACTAACACTCAGGTACCTAATTACTGCTGGGTGAATAGGGACAGCGGATGTAAGGAAACATGCCCAGTGTTTCCACCCGTGCCGGGGATAGAACCACGGACACTCAGTGTGTGTGTTCTGCCAGTCGAGGCACATTCATGTCAAGCAATATATAATTAAACGTATGAGCTGTATAGATAAGTACGTATGAAATACTGTAATGAAGGTCATGTAATGATTTTAATTATACATAATCTTAATGATGTGGACCTCGGTCAGGTGACCAAAAGCTCCAGCTGTGGGTCATCACTAAGACTAATTTCTCCATTAAAATGCAGATCTGGGAGTGATTTTTTTATATACTTTTTAAGTAAATTTCCTTATTTATATGCATAAAATTTCGTCTAAAATTCCTTCAACAACTTATAAATTATTAATATTTGCAGGTGTAATCACCATGGAAGATATACTTACTGTGGCGCCTTTCCAAAATACCATAGACATCGTTGAGCTGAAGGGCAAACATGTGAAGGAAATGTTTGAACATTCAGTGAGTCATTACGACACTCAGGCCCTGGATCATCCTGGAGGATTTTTGCAAGTCTCCGGTACATAGACTACAGTTTTCTCTAATGTCTAATACTTTAGAAAACGAAATCCTATGTTCTATAATACGTTTGAATTTGAAGGTAAACTAAAGTAAGATGATACATCCTTCGCTTTCTTTATAATAATAATAATAATAATAATAATAATAATAATAATAATAATAATAATAATAATAATAATAATAATAATAATAATAAATGTCTATTTTCTTGCAATGCTTACAATGTATGGTTTACATACTGTAAAATATTAATTACAAGGAAGGCCTCTAGCAGGCCTAGGCATTTCTGGCAGACTTTAGGTTTAATTTATTAATGTTTGACTGATGTCTGTTTACATTTACAACTGTGTCATTTCGATTTCGTGAGCCACTTAAGTTATCCTTAAAATTTCTGAAAATAAATGAGAAATGTGGAGAGAGAAGAAAGGATGTGATGGTAAATTAGCAGATACCGTGTAAAATTTAGGTCAAAGGAGGAAACACTGAGACTGCTAAAGGAATTTTATATATCAAAAGTCATTGGGCGTGAAGACATACCAACATGGGTGCTGTAATAAGCAGTAAACCTGTGTGAATCTATAGCAAAGATATAAATTTGTTACCAGAGATGGGATGAGTACAACTGAGTACAGCAGAGTGCACACACTTCCCTGGACCCATATGTGCCTCTGTAATCTTTTGACTACCTTCCACAGGATGGGTCTGGGGAACTTAACAAAGTTATTAAACACACGCACGTACACATAGACGCCTCAGAAATTTTTACTCGACATACTCATCCAGTTATGTTCAAGGTTACCTATAGTCGCTGCCAGGGGTCACCGCCCCCACGACCAGGTCCCAGACCAAGCCTGAGTGCTGGCCTGATCGATCACTGTTGGTACCCACAGGTTTCGTGGTGGTGTACGACGTGAACCTTCCCGTGGGTTCAAGAGTGGTACGTCTGCAGGCCCGCTGTCAGGAGTGTCGCATCCCTGAGCTCCAGGATGTCAAGGATGACCTCATCTACAGGATAGCTATGGCATCCTTCCTGGCCAACGGCGGCGATGGCTACTCTGTTATCAGAGATAACAAAATCAATCACCACCTGACTGGTAAGACTGAGGATAATGTCCTGTGCTGGGGAGAACGAGGCTAGGTTATTAAGTTCTTTTTTTATATATTGTTGTTTAAACAGTATATTATTAGTATATTCGGCCCTTTTGTTTAATATATTACTATACACCATATTTATTTAGAGTATTTGCTTACCATCCATTTTCAGTAAGGAAATTTCATCCCTGCCTAGGTCTCCTGGACACAGACGTCTTCATGCAGTTCATCCAACAGATGAGTCCTCTTTATCAAGGCTTGGAAAACCGCATTCTCTTCGTGGATTCCAACGACCTGTGCCCTGGTATGCTCACCCACACCTTCCCTCCCAAGAGCCCTGCCTACACCCTGCCTGGCGAGAACGACACTAGGCCTGCTGACAGAACGTCGTCAGCAGCAGGGAGGCAGGGGGAGGTGATGCTGGTGGCGGTGCTGGGGCTGCTGTTACTGGTGGTGGGATATAAATAGTAGTTGCTTGGTGTGTCTCCTAAACTTTAGTTATTGGAATCATTGCCTTCTCTCTTCCTCTAGGCTACCCGTCCATGTTGTGATTCGCAAGTTGTGCCTCTGGCGAATACTCTCTGGAGAAGGCCAGTAACTTTACACGGTGGGGGTTTTGGCGAATTTTCATTAGGTTCGCCATACCTTGAAGGCCAGTACACTACCATAAAGACATAATCTGTACGAAGGGAAATCTGGCGAAGGTGCGTCGAGTCTACCACAAATGCGAGATTAGGATACTTGCATCAACAATCCCTGCGTTGCTTTGCTTAGTTTACCTTCACAGAGAAGTCTTAGTGCTGGGGATTGGTTTTTGATGGAAGAACTCGGAGTACACTTTCCTTTCTGGTGATCAAACCTAATTACCTTCTATTCCCCAGGCGCTATATGACTCGTATGGTTTGAGCGCTTCCCCAGGAACATATTAATTAAGCTTGGTGTCACACACACCTTCGCCAGAGTGCCACAAGTGACGATTACTGGTATCAACGCCACGGTTAACTTTATCAGTAATTCTGTAGGACTAGGTGAGTGTTGTAGAGCTACGTTAGCTGTAGGTAAAAGCTACGTTAGCTGTAGGTAGAAAGCTACATTAGCGATAACAGTAAGCTACGATAGCTGTAGCAGTACTGAACTAACATCTCATTGTAAATAAGTGATTAAAAACTAGTCTTCATAAAATAACGGTGTAGAGGGATAACATGCACCACTGTATCATCTGACTCGCACACTGTGGCTCAAACTGGACCATGTTTCACTCCCCACTGATTATACTGTGTTCCAGAACCGACTGAAACCTCGTCTAGTTTCGTTTCAATTAACCTAGCTGATTTATAGGTTAGTTGAAATTTGTGTCAGCCCCGTATTGTGACTTGTTGCGCCCACAGTATATATATATATATATATATATATATATATATATATATATATATATATATATATATATATATATACAATGTATTCTTTGTAAATATTACCCTGTACATTGTACTTCTGAGGGCATTAATTGTGTTTTCTTCTCGAACACAAGTATATATGTAAACACATATAAATACTTCATAATCTCTATCATTATATCAACTGTTGGATGAACTCTGGGTGTTACACAGCCCTGGGAGATTATCACAGCCCTGGGAGACTATCACAGCCCTGGGAGATTATCACAGCCCTGGGAGATTATCACAGCCCTGGGAGATTATCACAGCCCTGGGAGATTATCACAGCCCTGGGAGACTATCACAGCCCTGGGAGATTATCACAGCCCTGGGAGATTATCACAGCCCTGGGAGACTATCACAGCCCTGGGAGATTATCACAGCCCTGGGAGATTATCACAGCCCTGGGAGATTATCACAGCCCTGGGAGATTATCACAGCCCTGGGAGATTATCACAGCCCTGGGAGATTATCACAGCCCTGGGAGACTATCACAGCCCTGGGAGATTATCACAGCCCTGGGAGATTATCACAGCCCTGGGAGACTATCACAGCCCTGGGAGATTATCACAGCCCTGGGAGATTATCACAGCCCTGGGAGACTATCACAGCCCTGGGAGATTATCACAGCCCTGGGAGATTATCACAGCCCTGGGAGACTATCACAGCCCTGGGAGATTATCACAGCCCTGGGAGATTATCACAGCCCTGGGAGACTATCACAGCCCTGGGAGATTATCACAGCCCTGGGAGATTATCACAGCCCTGGGAGATTATCACAGCCCTGGGAGATTATCACAGCCCTGGGAGATTATCACAGCCCTGGGAGATTATCACAGCCCTGGGAGATTATCACAGCCCTGGGAGATTATCACAGCCCTGGGAGATTATCACAGCCCTGGGAGATTATCACAGCCCTGGGAGATTATCACAGCCCTGGGAGACTATCACAGCCCTGGGAGATTATCACAGCCCTGGGAGATTATCACAGCCCTGGGAGACTATCACAGCCCTGGGAGATTATCACAGCCCTGGGAGATTATCACAGCCCTGGGAGATTATCACAGCCCTGGGAGATTATCACAGCCCTGGGAGATTATCACAGCCCTGGGAGATTATCACAGCCCTGGGAGATTATCACAGCCCTGGGAGATTATCACAGCCCTGGGAGATTATCACAGCCCTGGGAGATTATCACAGCCCTGGGAGATTATCACAGCCCTGGGAGATTATCACAGCCCTGGGAGATTATCACAGCCCTGGATGTTCATCACAACCCTGGGAGATCATCAGAGACCTGGGTGTTCATCACAACCCTGGGTGTTCATCACGGCCCTGGGAGATCATCACAACCCTGGGAGATCATCACAACCCTTGGAGATCATCACAACCCTGGGAGATCATCACAACCCTGGGAGATCATCACAACTCTGGGGGATCATCACAACCCTGGGAGATTATCACAACCCTGGGAGATCATCACAATCCTGGGAGATTATCACAGCCCTGGATGTTCACCACAACCCTGGGAGATCATCAGAGACCTGGGTGTTCATCACAACCCTGGGTGTTCATCACAGCCCTGGGTGTTCATCACAACCCTGAGTGTTCATCACAACCCTGGGTGTTCATCACAACCCTGGGTGTTCATCACAACCCTGGGTGTTCATCACAACCCTGGGTGTTCATTTCAACCCTGGGTGTTCATCACAGCCCTGGGTGTTCATCACAACCCTGGGTGTTCATCACAACCCTGGGTGTTCATCACATCCCTGGGTGTTCATTTCAACCTTGGGTGTTCATCACAGCCCTGGGTGTTCATCACAACCCTGGGTGTTCATCACAACCCTGGGTGTTCATCACAACCCTGGGTGTTCATTTCAACCCTGGGTGTTCATCACAGCCCTGGGTGTTCATCACAACCCTGGGTGTTCATCACAACCCTGGGTGTTCATCACATCCCTGGGTGTTCATTTCAACCTTGGGTGTTCATCACAGCCCTGGGTGTTCATCACAACCCTGGGTGTTCATCACAACCCTGGGTGTTCATCACAACCCTGGGCGTTCATCACAATCCTGGGTGTTCATCACAACCCTGAGTGTTCATCACAACCCTGGGTGTTCATCACAACCCTGAGTGTTCATCACAACCCTGGGTGTTCATCGCAACCCTGGGTGTTCATCACAACCCTGGGCGTTCATCACAACCCTGGGCGTTCATCACACCCCTGGGCGTTCATCACACCCCTGGGCGTTCATCACAACCCTGAGTGTTCATCACAACCCTGGGTGTTCATCGCAACCCTGGGTGTTCATCACAACCCTGAGTGTTCATCACAACCCTGGGTGTTCATCACAACCCTGAGTGTTCATCACAACCCTGGGTGTTCATCGCAACCCTGGGTGTTCATCACAACCCTGGGCGTTCATCACAACCCTGGGCGTTCATCACACCCCTGGGCGTTCATCACACCCCTGGGAGTTCATCGCAACCCTGGGTGTTCATCACAAGCCTGGGTGTTCATCACAACCCTGGGTGTTCATCAGATCCCTGGGTGTTTATCACAGCCCTGGGTGTTCATCACAACCCTGGGTATTCATCATAACCCTGGGTGTTCATCACAGCCCTGGGTGTTCATCACAACCCTGGGTGTTCATCAGATCTCTGGGTGTTCATCACAACCCTGAGTGTTCATCACAACCCTGGGTGTTTATCACAGCCCTGGGTGTTCATCACAACCCTGGGTATTCATCATAACCCTGGGTGTTCATCACAGCCCTGGGTGTTCATCACAACCCTAGGTGTTCATCAGATCTCTGGGTGTTCATCACAACCCTGGGTGTTCATCACAACCCTGGGTGTTCATCAGATCCCTGGGTGTTCATCACAGCCCTGGGTGTTCATCACAACCCTGGGTGTTCATCACAGCCCTGGGTGTTCATCACAACCCTGGGTGTTCATCAGATCCCTGGGTGTTCATCACAGCCCTGGGTGTTCATCACAACCCTGGGTGTTCATCAGATCCCTGGGTGTTCATCACAGCCCTGGGTGTTCATCACATAACATTACTCGTGGCAGCCACTGCTGATCTAGTAACTAAATCCTACACAGTCTCCTATGTGTATATTACCACACATGTGACCACACATGTGACCACACATGTGACCACACATGTGACCACACATGTGACCACACATGTGACCACACATGTGATCACACATGTGACCACACATGTGACCACACATGTGACCACACATGTGACCACACATGTGACCACACATGTGACCACACATGTGATCACACATGTGACCACACATGTGACCACACATGTGACCACACATGTGACCACACATGTGACCACACATGTGACCACACATGTGACCACACATGTGACCACACATGTGATCACACATGTGACCACACATGTGACCACACATGTGACCACACATGTGACCACACATGTGACCATACATGTGACCACACATGTGACCACACATGTGACCACACATGTGACCACACATGTGACCACACTATCACCAGCAACCCTCAGTACCAACCATTCCACAACCACTGGGTACCCCATACTGGTTTAGTGCTTCACCGTGAACGTTACATACCCTCAGAATTCTGCTTTACGAAGCAATATTTATATTCAAAATTTTATCTCCTGACATAATCTAAGTATTGTGAAAAAAATGCCCCCCTCCCCCCCCACACAATATACATTCTTGTACATTATAAATTCTGGCTGGATGAATTGTGTTAGTAAGGTGATGGTGTAGTTCTTCGTATGTTCTTTAATCTCACGTAAATATATATATATATATATATATATATATATATATATATATATATATATATATATATATATGCAATAAGATCACAGTAAACAGGTGATTTCAGAAAGAATAGAGAAATTCAAAAATCTTGATACAGGAAAAAAAACTTTTGATAAAGAATTCCCCCCAAAATGCTGATGGGTGTGTCTATAAGATTCCTTGTAAAATTTGCGATAAAGTTTATTACGGTCAAACTGGTAAAAATCTCGAACTAAGATTAAAACAACATAAATATAGCATTAGAACTGGACAAGATTCCAATGCTCTATTTATTCATGTAAGAGATTTTAACCATCCAATTGATTTTCAAAAAGTTGAGAAAGTAGTATCAAGCAAGTCCATGGTCGACAGGAATATAATTGAATCTTGTTTCATAAAAAGCAGTTTTGACAATAATATGAATATTTCCTTTGGTTTATATAAATTAGATCCATTTATAATTAATAGAATTTGGGAAGAATTTAATAATACACTGGACAAATAATAATTTTTAAATTTTCTTAATTAATATTCTTGGGTAGAATAGTTTGTGGGTGAGTTGTGCAAAGGACCTGTCCAGTTGGGTCGGCGCGCGTCAGGTGTTGAACCGTTGTGGGATCTGATAGTGAGGTGCTGGCCAGACCCCTTATATAGCTTCCTTGGATGCTTTACTTTCATAGTTCCTTGATAATGTGAGTAGTCACGAAAGCGCTTGGAATTTCTCGATTCTTTCAGAGTGGTTGTTTTGCATATATATAGATATACATATATATATATATATATATATATATATATATATATATATATATATATATATATATATATTGTGCTGTGTATATATAAAATATTCCTTATGTATAGAATATTTTCTTAAAATATTTTAGATATTTGTGTGTAAATACGATGAAGTGTGATATTAAAACATGTATTTATTGGTGTTATTTTGTTAGTGTGTATTTTAAGTTAGGTTTATCGTCAAAATTTGTATTGAGGTGTTGATCTTTATACAGTGGAATCTCGATGTTTGAACTTATTTGCTTCCTAGATGGTGTTGGAACTGTGAAAAGTTCGATGCCCGAAATAGTATTTCTCAGGCTATAATCAGCCTGACACACACTGGAGGAGGTTGAACTGAGAGTTGGGTCACTAAGGTCAGGTCAGAGGTCACTTCAAATCATTTTTGAAACAAGACTTTCCTGTAAAGCCTTTTTTTAACAAGTGAATTGTTAACAAGGCGGTGCATTCACACTCCAGAGAAACGTTCAAAGACCAGGTCAATTTTTTTTCTGAACAAAACTGTTCAGACTCCAGTTAGAGATCCGGTACGTTCGAACACCGAGGTTCCATTTAGGAATTTACTATTTACTGTTAATTAATAATAATGAATTCCTTATATAATTAAGTTGACTACAACACCACAAAACATTCATCCCTTCCCCAAACTTTTCCACAACACAGTTCTTCCCAATCTTCAAAACTTCAGGTCTTGATAACAGGTTTTTCCCAAATCCAGTCAGATATTCCTGCCCACGCTCTCTACCCTCGACCTCCCACTGGAGGTGCATCGACACTGGTGAGGAGTTCTTCATCCTATATGGTCGACTTTATTCTCCTGAATGCCTCCCATCCCCAGGCGCCATATGACCCCTATGGGTTTAGCTTTCCCATGAATATAGAGAAATCTCGTAGAGCATTCGTCTCGCATTTCGATTTAACGTCCTTGTAAATGCATGCTGGATGCTCAAGCCTCTGCCACTCAAAACCTCCTTCACACCATTCTTCCAACTCTGTCTTGAGTGTCCCGTACACCTCTGTCCACACTCAATCACTTTACATATTAATTTAGTTTCACTTTTGAGAAACTCAGATATTTAGGTATTTTGCAAAAAATTAAGCAATAGTTAAAGCCATAATTCTGTTTATATATTTTGTGCAGCTAAACATTATTTTTTTTTTTAAGATTTAATGAGTTACCTGTCAATGTTGAGAAAAATCCATATTTTGACAACAAAAAGCGACTGATGTCTATCTCGACCTTTAAGATCTTCTGAAGAGGACCTCAGTTAATGGTTCAAACATGTAGCCAATCTCCTTTATGTTTTAGTGTCAACCCATAATATATAGAATTTCATTCGTACCAAAATCCAAGGAAGACATGAATCACATTATGTTCATGAATAATTCCTGCTAATTACAGTTCTCCTTTGCTATTATTGCTTCCAACATTTACCCCCCAGCATCTACAAGGTTAAAACTGTTGAAGACCAAGAATGAGAGCACGTCCAGCCATCGCATCCTCACACCTCACCAGATGTGGAAGGAAATGATGGCCCTCCATGACGACTATTACCAAAAACATTTTGTTTCCCCTGCAACAGTAACATCAAAGAAAACAGGACGTTACAGAAAACTTGACAATAAGGAAGAATTTGATGGGTATCTCACCAAGATTTCTCAACACATTGTCACGGGATCTAATGTTTGATTACAT
Source organism: Cherax quadricarinatus (assembly GCF_038502225.1). Taxonomy (NCBI): domain Eukaryota; kingdom Metazoa; phylum Arthropoda; class Malacostraca; order Decapoda; family Parastacidae; genus Cherax; species Cherax quadricarinatus. Next base: position 6,999,848 of record NC_091335.1, on the reverse strand, counting down.
TAATTGACTGATGTTCATTGAGGCTAAATTCATTCTAAATTACTTTTCACATACAGGTTTTCACTGGCTGCTTTATACACATTAATTACAGGTCTACATCGGTGATAATGAGTTACGGTTTATTAAACTTAAAGACACAAACAAGTATCTTTCCTTCTAAGGATTTCCACCCACTGCAGATTCCACCCACTGCAGGTTGCGCCCACTGCAGGTTCCACCCACTGCAGGTTCCACCCACTGCAGATTCCACCCACTGCAGGTTCCACCCACTGCAGATTCCACCCACTGCAGGTTGCGCCCACTGCAGGTTCCACCCACTGCAGGTTCCACCCACTGCAGATTCCACCCACTGCAGGTTCAACCCACTGCAGGTTCAACCCACTGCAGATTCCACCCACTGCAGGTTCAACCCACTGCACATTCCACCCACTGCAGGTTCCGCCCACTGCAGATTCCACCCACTGCAGGTTCCACCCACTGCAGGTTCTGCCCACTGCAGATTCCACCCACTGCAGATTCCACCCACTGCAGGTTCCACCCACTGCGGGTTCCACCCACTGCGGGTTCCACCCACTGCGGGTTTCACCCACTGCAGGTTTCATCCACTGCGGGTTTCACCCACCTGCTGTTGGTGAAACCTCATATAGACTTTTTTAGTAAGTAAGTTCATTCAGGTATACACAAATACAGTTACATAGAATTATCATACATAGCAGCATATGTGTAGAGAACCTGGGATAACACAAAAAAGTCAGACAGAGTGACTTTTCTCTGCTATACCTGGAGTTTACCTGGAGAGAGTTCCGGGGGTCAACGCCCCCGCGGCCCGGTCTGAGACCAATATTCTTCTGTTTGTATCTTCTGTGAACACTTCTCCACCAGCTTCTGTGTCCACAAGGTCACCATTTATAAAAATAATAGGCTGAGCTAGGTAAAGTTCGTCTGATAACAGTACAAGTGTGTCCTGACGCGCCGGCGGAGCTTTTGGTCATCTGACGGAGACCTTCCACTGGCTTACCGCACCATATTTATAACCATTTCTCTTTTTAAAAATAATACCAACACGTGATTTATTAATATGTAACAATATGTATAATTAAAAATATTACAGATTATTTATATATAAATTAATATATATTTACATACATTCTAAAAGCACAAAATTTATATTTAAATTTTCTCTTAAGTTTATAACTAATAATAAATAATATTTTATTAAGTAAAATTTATTATTATTATTATAGTTTTATTACCAATAAAGTATTACCTTTCTTTCCCAAGTCGCTGTGACCCCTGCGTGTTTAGCGCTTGCGGGTGAATGCAATGTTATATGTAAATTTTACTGGTTATCTAGTACACGAATATGTAAAGTTATTAATTATTATTATTAATTCTAGGAGCTAAATCCATCCAGCAGTGATGTGTGGGATGTGTTGGTCCAGCAGTGATGTGTGGGATGTGTTAGTCCAGCAGTGATGTGTGGGATGTGTTGGTCCAGCAGTGATGTGTGGGATGTGTTGGTCCAGCAGTGATGTGTGGGATGTGTTAGTCCAGCAGTGATGTGTGGGATGTGTTAGTCCAGCAGTGATGGGTGGGATGTGTTAGTCCAGCAGTGATGTGTGGGATGTGTTAGTCCAGCAGTGATGGGTGGGATGTGTTAGTCCAGCAGTGATGGGTGGGATGTGTTAGTCCAGCAGTGATGTGTGGGATGTGTTAGTCCAGCAGTGATGTGTGGGATGTGTTGGTCCAGCAGTGATGTGTGGGATGTGTTAGTCCAGCAGTGATGTGTGGGATGTGTTAGTCCAGCAGTGATGGGTGGGATGTGTTAGTCCAGCAGTGATGTGTGGGATGTGTTAGTCCAGCAGTGATGTGTGGGATGTGTTAGTCCAGCAGTGATGGGTGGGATGTGTTAGTCCAGCAGTGATGTGTGGGATGTGTTAGTCCAGCAGTGATGTGTGGGATGTGTTAGTCCAGCAGTGATGTGTGGGATGTGTTAGTCCAGCAGTGATGTGTGGGATGTGTTAGTCCAGCAGTGATGTGTGGGATGTGTTAGTCCAGCAGTGATGTGTGGGATGTGTTAGTCCAGCAGTGATGTGTGGGATGTGTTAGTCCAGCAGTGATGTGTGGGATGTGTTAGTCCAGCAGTGATGTGTGGGATGTGTTAGCCCAGCAGTGATGTGTGGGATGTGTTAGTCCAGCAGTGATGTGTGGGATGTGTTAGTCCAGCAGTGATGTGTGGGATGTGTTAACCCAGCAGTAATGTGTGGGATGTGTTAGTCCAGCAGTGATGTGTGGGATGTGTTAGTCCAGCAGTGATGTGTGGGATGTGTTAGACCAGCAGTGATGGGTGTGATGTGTTAGTCCAGCAGTGATGTGTGGGATGTGTTAGTCCAGCAGTGATGTGTGGGATGTGTTGGTCCAGCAGTGATGTGTGGGATGTGTTGGTCCAGCAGTGATGTGTGGGATGTGTTAGTCCAGCAGTGATGTGTGGGATGTGTTAGTCCAGCAGTGATGGGTGGGATGTGTTAGTCCAGCAGTGATGGGTGGGATGTGTTAGTCCAGCAGTGATGTGTGGGATGTGTTAGTCCAGCAGTGATGTGTGGGATGTGTTAGTCCAGCAGTGATGGGCGGGATGTGTTAGTCCAGCAGTGATGTGTGGGATGTGTTAGTCCAGCAGTGATGTGTGGGATGTGTTAGTCCAGCAGTGATGTGTGGGATGTGTTAGTCCAGCAGTGATGTGTGGGATGTGTTAGTCCAGCAGTGATGTGTGGGATGTGTTAGTCCAGCAGTGATATGTGGGATGTGTTGGTCCAGCAGTGATGTGTGGGATGTGTTAGTCCAGCAGTGATGTGTGGGATGTGTTAGTCCAGCAGTGATGTGTGGGATGTGTTAGTCCAGCAGTGATGGGTGGGATGTGTTAGTCCAGCAGTGATGGGTGGGATGTGTTAGTCCAGCAGTGATATGTGGGATGTGTTAGACCAACAGTGATGGGTGGGATGTGTTAGTCCAGCAGTGATGGGTGGGATGTGTTAGTCCAGTAGTGATGTGTGGGATGTGTTAGTCCAGCAGTGATGTGTGGGATGTGTTAGTCCAGCAGTGATGGGTGGGATGTGTTAGTCCAGCAGTGATGTGTGGGATGTGTTAATCCAGCAGTGATGGGTGGGATGTGTTAGTCCAGCAGTGATGTGTGGGATGTGTTAGCCCAGCAGTGATGTGTGGGATGTGTTAGTCCAGCAGTGATGGGTGGGATGTGTTAGTCCAGCAGTGATGGGTGGGATGTGTTAGTTCAGCAGTGATGTGGGGGATGTGTTAGTTCAGCAGTGATGTGGGGGATGTGTTAGTCCAGCAGTGATGGGTGGGATGTGTTAGTCCAGCAGTGATGGGTGGGATGTGTTAGTTCAGCAGTGATGTGGGGGATGTGTTAGTTCAGCAGTGATGTGGGGGATGTGTTAGTCCAGCAGTGATGGGTGGGATGTGTTAGTCCAGCAGTGATGGGTGGGATGTGTTAGTTCAGCAGTGATGTGGGGGATGTGTTAGTTCAGCAGTGATGTGGGGGATGTGTTAGTCCAGCAGTGATGGGTGGGATGTGTTAGTCCAGCAGTGATGGGTGGGATGTGTTAGTTCAGCAGTGATGTGGGGGATGTGTTAGTCCAGCAGTGATGGGTGGGATGTGTTAGTCCAGCAGTGATGGGCGGGATGTGTTAGTCCAGCAGTGATGGGTGGGATGTGTTAGTCCAGCTGTGATGGGTGGGATGTGTTAGTCCAGCAGTGATGGGTGGGATGTGTTAGACCAGCAGTGATGGGTGGGATGTGTTAGTCCAGCAGTGATGGGTGGGATGTGTTAGTCCAGCAGTGATGTGTGGGATGTGTTAGTCCAGCAGTGATGTGTGGGATGTGTTAGTCCAGCAGTGATGGGTGGGATGTGTTAGTCCAGCAGTGATGGGTGGGATGTGTTAGATCAGCAGTGATGGGTGGGATGTGTTAGTCCAGCAGTGATGGGTGGGATGTGCTAGACCAGCAGTGATGGGTGAGATATGCTGGACCAGCAGTGATGGGTGGGATATGCTAGACCAGCAGTGATGGGTGGGATGTGCTAGACCAGCAGTGATGGGTGGGATATGCTAGACTAGCAGTGATGGGTGGGATGTGCTAGACCAGCAGTGATGGGTGGGATATGCTAGACTAGCAGTGATGGGTGGGATGTGCTAGACCAGCAGTGATGGGTGGGATGTGCTAGACCAGCAGTGATGGGTGGGATGTGCTAGACCAGCAGTGATGGGTGGGATGTGCTAGACCAGCAGTGATGGGTGGGATGTGCTAGACCAGCAGTGATGGGTGGGATATGCTAGACCAGCAGTGATGGGTGGGATGTGCTAGACCAGCAGTGATGGGTGGGATGTGCTAGACCAGCAGTGATGGGTGGGATGTGCTAGACCAGCAGTGATGGGTGGGATGTGCTAGACCAGCAGTGATGGGTGGGATGTGTTAGTCCAGCAGTGATGGGTGGGATGTGCTAGACCAGCAGTGATGGGTGGGATGTGTTAGTCCAGCAGTGATGGGTGGGATGTGCTAGACCAGCAGTGATGGGTGGGATGTGCTAGACCAGCAGTGATGGGTGGGATGTGCTAGACCAGCAGTGATGGGTGGGATGTGCTAGACTAGCAGTGATGGGCAGGATATGCTAGACCAGCAGTGATGGGTGGGATGTGCTAGACCAGCAGTGATGGGTGGGATGTGCTAGACCAGCAGTGATGGGTGGGATGTGCAGTGATGGGTGGGATGTGCTAGACCAGCAGTGATGGGTGGGATGTGCTAGACCAGCAGTGATGGGCTGGTGATGTGCTAGACCAGCAGTGATGGGTGGGATGTGCTAGACCAGCAGTGATGGGTGGGATGTGCTAGACCAGCAGTGATGGGTGGGATATGCTAGACCAGCAGTGATGGGTGGGATGTGCTAGACCAGCAGTGATGGGTGGGATGTGCTAGACCAGCAGTGATGGGTGGGATGTGCTAGACCAGCAGTGATGGGTGGGATGTGCTAGACCAGCAGTGATGGGTGGGATGTGCTAGACCAGCAGTGATGGGTGGGATGTGCTAGACCAGCAGTGATGGGTGGGATATGCTAGACTAGCAGTGATGGGTGGGATGTGCTAGACCAACAGTGATGGGTGGGATGTGCTAGACCAGCAGTGATGGGTGGGATATGCTAGACCAGCAGTGATGGGTGGGATGTGCTAGACTAGCAGTGATGGGTGGGATGTGCTAGACCAGCAGTGATGGGTGGGATGTGCTAGACCAGCAGTGATGGGTGGGATGTGCTAGACCAGCAGTGATGGGTGGGATGTGCTAGACCAGCAGTGATGGGTGGGTTGTGCTAGACCAGCAGTGATGGGTGGGATATGCTAGACTAGCAGTGATGGGTGGGATGTGCTAGACCAACAGTGATGGGTGGGATGTGCTAGACCAGCAGTGATGGGTGGGATATGCTAGACCAGCAGTGATGGGTGGGATGTGCTAGACCAGCGAGGGCTACAAGTAAGACAGTCGAAGTTGGTGTGACAAAGGTGTTGGTGGCAAAAATTCAAAAAGGATCTCTGTGGTAATATGTGACATCCAGGTGTCCAACAGGACACAAGTCGAGAAAGATTTGTTAACACGGTAGTGATTATTTCTATCCTGATATTGTAACTTTGAAGGAAGCAAAGACATGCACTATATTCCTGCTTTACTGATAATATTAACGGTAAACTTATCTAGATTTGCAGGTAAATATACCTGGAGTATACTTGGAGAGAGTGTCAGGGGTTAACGCCCCCGCGGCACGGTAGAATAACTGCAGGCAATAAAGCAATGTATGGTGAGAGACTAACACACAGGATCACTGGAACAACTGCAGGAGTACACTGGAACAACTGCAGGAGTACACTGGAACAACTGCAGGAGTACACTGGAACAACTGCAGGAGTACACTGGAACAACTGCAGGAGTACACTGGAACAACTGCAGGAGTACACTGGAATAACTGCATGAATACACTGGATGATGAAGGACAGGTTACCAACACGTCAGCTGTTCTACACGAGGGTCATTAAGGCTGTATGTCACCTTTTCACCACTAGTCACCGCTGCCTGGTCACAGACCGGGCAGCTAGGGTGCTGACCCAGCAGTGATGGGTGGGATGTGTTAGTCCAGCAATGATGTGTGGGATGTGTTATAACGTCCAGCAGTGATGTGTGGGATGTGTTAGTCCAGCAGTGATGTGTGGGATGTGTTAGTGCGGCAGTGATGGGTGGGATGTGTTAGTCCAGCAGTGATGGGTGGGATGTGTTAGACCAGCAGTGATGGGTGGGATGTGTTAGTCCAGCAGTGATGGGTGGGATGTGTTAGTCCAGCAGTGATGGGTGGGATGTGTTAGTCCAGCAGTGATGTGTGGGATGTGTTAGTCCAGCAGTGATGTGTGGGATGTGTTAGTCCAGCAGTGATGGGTGGGATGTGTTAGTCCAGCAGTGATGGGTGGGATGTGTTAGATCAGGAGTGATGGGTGGGATGTGTTAGTCCAGCAGTGATGGGTGGGATGTGCTAGACCAGCAGTGATGGGTGAGATATGCTGGACCAGCAGTGATGGGCGGGATGTGCTAGACCAGCAGTGATGTGTGGGATGTGCTAGACCAGCAGTGATGGGTGGGATGTGCTAGACCAGCAGTGATGGGTGGGATGTGCTAGATCAGCAGTGATGGGTGGGATATGCTAGACCAGCAGTGATGGGTGGGATGTGCTAGACCAGCAGTGATGGGTGGGATATGCTAGACCAGCAGTGATGGGTGGGATATGCTAGACTAGCAGTGATGGGTGGGATGTGCTAGACCAGCAGTGATGGGTGGGATATGCTAGACAGCATGTGCTACAGTGATGGGTGGGATGTGCTAGACCAGCAGTGATGGGTGGGATATGCTAGACTAGCAGTGATGGGTGGGATGTGCTAGACCAGCAGTGATGGGTGGGATATGCTAGACTAGCAGTGATGGGTGGGATGTGCTAGACCAGCAGTGATGGGTGGGATATGCTAGACTAGCAGTGATGGGTGGGATGTGCTATACCAGCAGTGATGGGTGGGATATGCTAGACTAGCAGTGATGGGTGGGATGTGCTAGACCAGCAGTGATGGGTGGGATATGCTAGACTAGCAGTGATGGGTGGGATGTGCTAGACCAGCAGTGATGGGTGGGATATGCTAGACCAGCAGTGATGGGTGGGATATGCTAGACCAGCAGTGATGGGTGGGATGTGCTAGACCAACAGTGATGGGTGGGATGTGCTAGACCAGCGAGGGCTACAAGTAAGACAGTCGAAGTTGGTGTGACAAAGGTGTTGGTGGCAAAAATTCAAAAAGGATCTCTGTGGTAATATGTGACATCCAGGTGTCCAACAGGACACAAGTCGAGAAAGATTTGTTAACACGGTAGTGATTATTTCTATCCTGATATTGTAACTTTGAAGGAAGCAAAGACATGCACTATATTCCTGCTTTACTGATAATATTAACGGTAAACTTATCTAGATTTGCAGGTAAATATACCTGGAGTATACTTGGAGAGAGTGTCAGGGGTTAACGCCCCCGCGGCACGGTAGAATAACTGCAGGCAATAAAGCAATGTATGGTGAGAGACTAACACACAGGATCACTGGAACAACTGCAGGAGTACACTGGAACAACTGCAGGAGTACACTGGAACAACTGCAGGAGTACACTGGAACAACTGCAGTACACTGGAATAACTGCATGAATACACTGGATGATGAAGGACAGGTTACCAACACGTCAGCTGTTCTACACGAGGGTCATTAAGGCTGTATGTCACCTTTTCACCACTAGTCACCGCTGCCTGGTCACAGACCGGGCAGCTGGGGCGCTGACCCCCGAAACCTTCTCCAGGTATAATTAAGTAAATTTATTCAGGTATACACGAATACAATTGCATAGATTATCATACATAGCAGCATATGTGTAGAGAACCTGGGATAACTCAAAAAAAGTCAGACAGAGTGACTTATTTCCATTGGGGTCTTTTTACCTTATTATTATAATATAAAGGTTATAATATATTATTATTATTCTATAATGAAGATAACATCTTATTATCATACAAAAAAGACTATCTACTACACGAGGGTCATTAAGACTATCTACTACACCAAGGTCATTAAGACTATCTACAATACGAGGGTCATTACTAGGAATAAGGCAAAATTTACACGTATGTTACATAAAAAATAGAAAATCATTCCCCTCCCTTTCTGTAGCTACATTCATCAGACACTTTTTGGCACTCTTCTTGAACTGGTTCATGCTATGACTGGCTTTGACATGTGCGGGTAGTCTGTTCCATTCCTTTATTGCTGTACAATAAAAGGTGTTTGACGCCTGGCCACTGACTGTGGGTACTACAAAGTTGTGCTCTCTCCCCCTAGTACTATGATTGCTTTGGTTCCCAACCTTGACAAAATACAGCAAGATACTCTGGACACTGTTCGTGAACAATTTTATAAACATGATTTAGCTTCAGTTGTTTTACTCTGTCTTCAACATTCAGCATATCCAACTGCTGTAATTCATCCTGGCCTACATGTTCTCTTGGTCCCAGCCCCAGGATGAATCTTACGATTTTGTTCTGGGTGATTTGCAGTCTATCTTTCAGTTTTTTTGTCAAGGCAGAGTACCATGAAGAGCAAGTGTAATCCATATGACATTGTATAAGGGCTAGACATAGGGTCCTGCGAGCCTCAGTAGGTAGACACTGTGCTTGTCTATACAGGAACTTCAGTCTGGCATTCGTTTTCTTTACTACACTGTTCCCTATCAATTCTCCTGACATGCATGGGTCAAAGGGGATTCCCAGATATTTTACTGATGAAACCAAAGTGATGGACTCCCCATTACACTGAACATTAAAATTATTTACCCTTCTCAGTTTATGTTTCCCGAGGTGTAATGATAGTTTGACTCCAGTTCCAGTGTTAAAACATTAGCAATATCTTGTGGGTCTTTACCTGACACTAACAGAGCACTGTCATCTGCATACAGTAGGAGTTTGTACTTGACACTGATAGGAATATATATTCACTGAGAGACATACACCTCTCAGTGTGTATCCTGCGTCTCGCAGCTACGAAGATTAGTAAATTTTAATAATAATAATAATAATAATAATAATAATAATAATAATATGGTAGATATATTGTATAACTTGGGTTTTTTCGACGAAAGAAAATAAAACTGCAAAACAAAGGTGTTAAAACTGTATCTTATTAGATTTTTAGATTTTGCCACCGCAGTGGCTAGTTTATTGTTCCCCCCATAACCATCCTGTGGACGGTAGCGCGAGAGCATATGGATACACAAAAGGCCCAGGAACTAGGCCCCAAAGGGTTAACAGGAATACATAATTGGCCCAGGGACTGGACTCCAAAACTTTGGAGTCCAGTCCCTGGACCAATTATGTACCTCTGTAATCTTTTGACTACCGCCCACAGGATGGGTATGGGGTGCATAATAAACATATTAAACTAATCTAACTCTGTATTCTTCAATAAGTGGACAATTAAGCACATAGTGTTCAAGAGAGTGACCATATGCCTGATCACATAATTTACATTTAGTTTGATCATCTGTGTGTCTCCCAAACTGCCAGAAGTGCTCATAACCAAACCTAAGGGGGCCGTAGGGCAAAATCTGTAACTCTGTTGTTTACCGTCCGATTTTCTCCAGTTTTGGTACACAAGACAAAGTGGTTTCACTCTTTCTTGAAAATATTTATCAAAAATATACCTCAAACAACAACTGAGAAATGACTGATTTACTGAAAATGCCCTTGTGGCCCAACTTTTTTTTTTTTTCGCCGGTATTCTCCCGGCCCGGGTCTTTTCCAAGTAGTGGTGACCCGGCCTTGGCTCCCTATCTGGGGAGTGTCTCGAGACTTAAGTCTCCCATGGGAGGAGGTAAAAGTACCTCCTCATCTTTGGGACCAAGTGTCCCCAGGCCTAGCCACATTCCCCGCCCTCACGGGGCTCGTAGGGAGAAGCTAGGCCTCTGGTCTACCATCTGCCCCGCCTCAAAGGGGCTCGTGGGGATGGCAGTCTTATGAGCTGCAGATGGTAGCAAGCTCAGGCCTCTTCAAATGGTTTATTTATTATTATTATTATTAAAGATTCGCCGGTATTCTCCCGGTCCGGGCCTTTTCCAAGTGGTGGCCCGGCCTTGGCTCCCTCTTTAGGGAGTGTCTGAGACCTAAGTCTCCCATGGGAGGAGGCACAAGTACCTCCTCATCTTTGGGACCAACTGTCCCCAGGCCTAGCCACAAGCTAGGCCTCTCTGGTCTGCCATCCCCGCCCCAAGGGGGCTAATGGGAATGACAGTCTTATGAGCTAAAGGCTCGGACTCAGGCACCTACCCTACCCTAGAAGGGCTGGGCATGGTGTCGATCGCTCGTAGGGATCTCTTATATGGGACTACGTAAGGTTGTTTGGACACTTGGTGCCGAGAGAACAATGCTTATACTAATTTTCGGTGAGTCCTTTACTCTAAATAAACTTATCTTTATTTCACAAAAAAAAAATAAAGTTTGTTAGTTCCTGGAATATTGCAAAAAAAAAAAATCTGCCCTTTATTCCCACATAACTCCCAAAGTATTTGGAATATTTCCAAAATTTGGTCACCGAAAAATAGAGAAATCATTATTCTACAACTTTTGTGAGTATTATATTCCATTTAATTCAGTAATAAAGGGAGAAGTTTGGACATTAGGTGAATAAGTTACTTCCGAGATATCGGCCGGGAGCGCCGGCCGGCCCCCGTTTTTTAGCTTTAAAAAACTACCTTAGCTCATTATTGTTACGTTTGTTAAATAATTCAGGTGCTATTTTTTTAGCTTTAGAATATTTACTTTGTTGTATACTTAATTCTAACTATAGATTCACGCCTGGTGGCGTGGGTGGTGGCCCGGTGGCTAAAGCTCCCGCTTCACACACGGAGGGCCCGGGTTCGATTCCCGGCGGGTGGAAACATTCCGACACGTTTCCTTACACCTGTTGTCCTGTTCACCTAGCAGCAAATAGGTACCTGGGTGTTAGTCGACTGGTGTGGGTGGCATCCTGGGGGACAAGATTAAGGACCACAATGGAAATAAGTTAGACAGTCCTCGATGACGCACTGACTTTCTTGGGTTATCCTGGGTGGCTAACCCTCCGGGGTTAAAAATCCGAACGAAATCTTATCTTATCTCTTATCAACCTCTTATTTAATGACTTAAATGATTCAAACAGTTACTGTAATTACCAACAGACCCCTGGCAGTCTTCAAGCTGGCACTGGACAAGCACCTAAAGTCAGTTCCTGATCAGCCGGGCTGTGGCTCGTACGTTGGTTTGCGTGCAGCCAGCAGCAACAGCCTGGTTGATCAGGCTCTGATCCACCAGGAGGCCTGGTCACAGACCGGGCCGCGGGGGCGTTGACCCCCGGAACTCTCTCCAGGTAAACTTCAGGTAAACTACACAGCAGAACAATCAAAGGCACTTCTCAGAGCCAACAACAACATAACTATCTTTAACTACAATATCAGATCTTTAAGCAAGCATTATGACCTCCTAGCATTACTAAATTCCTTGCATGCCAATATGTCCATCATTACACTAACTGAAACCTGGCTAAAGCCTGATACTACAGATGTCTATGCCATTCCTGGTTACACAGCCATACACAACTGTAGGCCAGACCAACAAGGGGGTGGCACAGCTATATACTACTCAGACCAACTAGAATGTATCACTAATACTTGCACAAGGGATGAACATGGGGAATATATAATAGCTAAATTCAAATCCAAATACCTACAAAAACCTCTCACAGTGATAAACATCTACAGAGTTCCACAGTCAAACATTAGCCAATTTAGTCAAAACCTAGGAAGTATGATAACTGATGCACGCATGAACAAAGATCACTTACTACTCTCAGGTGACTTCAATATAAATCTCCTGCAAGACCAGGACCCACACGTTACTGAATTCACAAACACAATGAGTAACTGCATGTTACTACCAACAGTAACAAAACCTACAAGAGTTACAGAGACTAGTGTTTCCCTACTTGACCACATCTGGACCAACACCATATCCCCTTTAAAATCAGGCATAATTACAGATAATACCACAGACCACTACCCTACTTTCCTCATAACAACTCTTGGTAAAATACCCCAAGACACTACTAAAGTCACCTTCAGACTTCACAATGAGGCAGCCATTAATAACTTCACAACAGCAGTAACAAACATTGACTGGCACACTGAGCTAGAAATCTATACAGATATTGACGAATGTTTTAATAATTTTCTAAAAAGACCCAATACCTTTATAACAAGCACTGCCCTAAAAAAACTAAACAGATGACAGCAAAGAGACTGAACAGTCCCTGGCTAACACCCAGCATTCTCAAATCCATAAATACAAAACACCGATATGAAAAACAGTACAGAATGGGTCACATAACCAGAGACCAAACAAAACGTTACTCGTCAATCCTAACCAGCCTGATAAGAAGGGCAAAAAAATTGTATTATGAGAACAGATTATCCAACTTACGAGGTGATATAAAAAAGACCTGGAAGACCCTATCAGAAATTCTGGGAACAAAAAAGATATCACGACATAGCGAAATAAAATTAGCAAAAACAGATGAACCCCAACTCCCACCAACAGAAACAGCAAACAGACTCAATGATTTCTTCTCCACTATACCTGGAGTTTACCTGGAGAGAGTTCCGGGGGTCAACGCCCCCGCGGCCCGGTCTGTGACCAGGCCTCCTGGTGGATCAGAGCCTGATCAACCAGGCTGTTGCTGCTGGCTGCACGCAAACCAACGTACGAGCCACAGCCAATAAAATCCCAAGCTCAGATACCCCACCAAATGACTACCTCACTGGCAACTACCCGAACACACTGTTCCTAGCTCCGACTAACCCATACGAAGTCTCCCTTATTATCAACGCACTAAAAAACAAGGCAGGAGATTTAAATACCTTACCACCCTTTATATACAAAAAAGCGTCACAAGTACTATCACCAATCATTGCAACACTCTTTAACAAATCCATTGAATCCTCCACCTTCCCTACAGTTCTCAAAATAGCAAGGGTCACCCCGATCCATAAAGGAGGAGACCAAACAGAGTTGAATAACTATAGGCCAATATCCAACTTACACCCTCTCTCAAAAATCTTCGAAAAATTAATTCATAAACGAATCTACTCCTACCTCATCTCCCAAAACATTCTCAACCCCTGCCAATTTGGATTCAGGCCTAATAAAAATACTAATGATGCTATTATACACATGCTAGAACATATATACACTGCAATAGAGAAAAAAGAAGTCCCACTGGGGATCTTCACTGACTTACGTAAAGCTTTTGATACAGTTGACCATGACTTGCTCCACGTAAAATTGTCACACTATGGTATAAGAGGGCACTCCCTCAACTACCTCAGAAGCCAATATGTGTACGCAAATGGGGCAAGCTCTTCCGCTCAACCAATTACAGTTGGTGTCCCACAGGGAAGTGTCCTTGGCCCTCTTCTCTTTCTCCTATACATAAATGACCTACCAAATGTTTCACAATTACTCAAACCCACACTATTTGCAGATGACACTACATACGTCTTCTCTCACCCGAGCCCAGTCACGCTAGCCAATACTGTAAACACCGAATTACAGAAAATATCTACCTGGATGAGGACTAACAAACTTACACTAAACATTGACAAAACCTACTTCATTCAGTTTGGTAACAGAGCTACAGATGTACCTCTTAACATAACAATAAACGGATCACCTATCACAAAGCTAACAGAGGGAAAATTCTTAGGAATCCACTTGATAATAGACTCAAATTTCATACACATATACAACAAATTTCTAAGAAAATTTCCAAGACTGTAGGCATACTATCGAAGATACGGTACTATGTTCCACAGTCAGCCCTCCTGGTCCTATATCACTCTCTTATTTACCCCTATCTCACCTATGGAATTTGTGCATGGGGTTCAACAACAATTAACCATCTCAGACCACTAATTACCCAACAAAAGGCTGCAGTTAGAATGATAACAAATTCTCACTACAGGCAGCACACTCCACCAATATTCAAAACACTCAACCTACTCACCATACAAAACATCCATACTTATTACTGCACCTATTACATACATAGAACGCTTAACTCTGATATTAACCCTCCCCTCAAACATCTCCTTGCCAACCTCAACAGAACACATGACCATAACACAAGGCACAGATCACTCTTTGATGTTCCTCGTGTCCATCACGCTATGCAAAAACTCAATGCACATAAAAGGCCCTAAAATCTGGAATTCATTACCTGTAAATATAAAAGAAACACTACCTGTTTATAAATTCAAGTCTCTTCTCAAAGATCACTTACTCACTCAAAACCAAATAAATACTAACTGAACCTTATAAATTGTATATCTTAAATGTTTCTCACAATTATATCACACAAATGTTAAACCTAGGACCCAATCTAACTTTATTATTTTTTTTACACTACCTAACAGAATACTCCATTCGACTGAATGTACAGCAATGCAAGCAACCATATGACCTGTCTTTGTAATACTCATTTGTGCTCTATAGTTATCTGTTTACAATAATGTTTTATCACTGATTTCATCATTGCTTAGTTAATCTTAAGTTAATTTTAAGCCAGCCCGTAATGCTATGCATATAAGTGGCTTTGGCATGCTGCTCTTACCTGTATTTTTTGTACCTCTGTATGTATGCTTAAATTACTAAATAAATAAATAAAATAAATAAATACATAGCATGTGTAAAGATGTCCCGATGTCCTTCCATATCTAGCAGTATGTAGGTGCCTGGGTGTTAGCACACGATAATAAACATAATCTTTATTACTACCAGTGTGGAAAATTTTCTAGGGGTGATTACCTGTATGTACCTCAACATTATATACATACAAGTAATCTCATTGGGAGACAACCATATTGTTTACCTTAGTCACCCCGTGTAGACATGTGAGAAAACTTAACCACCTCTGGTCACGGCAGGTGGTCCCTTCGACCTCACAATCTTATCCATATCTATCCGAGACCAGTATGGATTGGATAGCACCCACAAGTACGGTGCTACTAATTAATTGTGGACTGTATAGATTATATTAGTTTAACTGAATGAAGGGGGGTGTGGGGGGGTAGGTTACACATGGATTAAGTCCTACCTTAGCAACAGGAGACAAATAGTCAAAATCAACAAAACGGAATCAGAACCCCTGCTGATAACATGTGGAGTTCCCCAAGGTAGTATTCTGGGTCCCTTACTATTCTTATGTTATGTCAATGATATGCCTATCAGTGTCAAGTGCAAACTCCTACTGTATGCAGATGACAGTGCTCTGTTAGTGACAGGTAAAGACCCACAAGATATTGCTGTTTTAACACTGGAACTGGAGTCCTGCAGCAAATGGTTAGTAGACAACAAACTATCATTACACCTAGGGAAAACTGAAGCCATTCTCTTTGGCATGAAACATAAACTGAGAAGGGTAAATAATTTTAATGTTCAGTGTAATGGGGAGCCCATCACTTTGGTTTCATCAGTAAAATATCTGGGAATCCCCTTTGACCCATGCATGTCAGGAGAATTGATAGGGAACAGTGTAGTAAAGAAAACGAATGCCAGACTGAAGTTCCTGTATAGACAAGCACAGTGTCTACCTACTGAGGCTCGCAGGACCCTATGTCTAGCCCTTATACAATGTCATATGGATTACACTTGCTCTTCATGGTACTCTGCCTTGACAAAAAAACTGAAAGATAGACTGCAAATCACCCAGAACAAAATCGTAAGATTCATCCTGGGGCTGGGACCAAGAGAACATGTAGGCCAGGATGAATTACAGCAGTTGGATATGCTGAATGTTGAAGACAGAGTAAAACAACTGAAGCTAAATCATGTTTATAAAATTGTTCACGAACAGTGTCCAGAGTATCTTGCTGTATTTTGTCAAGGTTGGGAACCAAAGCAATCATAGTACTAGGGGGAGAGAGCACAACTTTGTAGTACCCACAGTCAATGGCCAGGCGTCAAACACCTTTTATTGTACAGCAATAAAGGAATGGAACAGACTACCCGCACATGTCAAAGCCAGTCATAGCATGAACCAGTTCAAGAAGACTGCCAAAAAGTGTCTGATGAATGTAGCTACAGAAAGGGAGGGGAATGATTTTCTATTTTTTAGCTAAAATACGTGTAAATTTTACCTTATCCCTAGTAATGACCCTCGTATTGTAGATAGTCTTAATGACCCTCGTGTAGTAGATAGTCTTTTTAGTATGATAATAAGATGTTATCTTCATTGTAGAATAATAAGAAAATATTATAACCTTTATATTATAATAATAAGGTAAAAGGACCCCAATGGAAATAAGTCACTCTGTCTGACTTTTTTGGGTTATCCCAGGTTCTCTACACATATGCTGCTATGTATGATAATTCTATGTAACTGTATTTGTGTATACCTGAATAAATTTACTTACTTACTTACTTACCAGATATTCTGTGGTGGTCACTTGATGTAGCTGGATCACTCATAACCTATCCAATTACAACATACCTAACTGGCCAGTATCAGTCTGCTATAACTAGAAGGGTTACTTAACTGTGGGTGATTGATACTCCTTATTTCCTCCATTCACCATCTCATTTCGATGTCCTGCTACACCGAAAAGGTTCTTATTCCAGCAGGACGAGGTATCCGTTGGTTTGTCCCGCTTTAGAAGTCGTGACTCAATAAGCTTCAATTTCCTCGTGACGGGAACAACATGGTCTAGCGTGTTCACTCGGAGCAAGGCGACTTATTTCACTTCACGCATTCTCTTAACTTAGCATTAGTATCATTAATTACATTACAATTCACAAGACGATTTAATGTCTCATAATTATTATACACATTAGAGATCACTCCATTAAGATCTGAGACCGGTGAGTGATGATTAAACCAAGGGTAATTTTCCCCGGGACACAGTCCATGGTGACGCGCCAGTCACCCGGTCCTACCCTTATTCACTCATTTTACCACTTTGTTACGGTGGTCCCGTAAATCACGTTCCCTCACTCTCCACCAGGAACAGTTATGACACTTCCTATTATGAAATGAGGCCTATATTAATCCTTAGGCCGCCGTGAACGCCAATTTCCTTGTTCCATGCTTTCCCAGCCTCCTCACTACATTCCAAGAAACTGCCGCCTCCCCCATGCCCCGACTCGACCTCTACCCCCGCACATCCGCGCATGCGCAAAGGGAACTCTTGGTTCTGTCCTATTGTCAAATACATTTTTGACTCATATCGACACATTAAACACCTATTAGGCGCTATAGCTTCGGAAAATCAAAAAATTTTCCACAACCAGTACATGTACAAGGTATACAGACCATAGCTGACATCAATGACATACTACTATATAGAGCGCCCCTTGTTATGCTGAACATTTCGGGCAAATTAGGTCAATTCTGTCCCCAGGATGCGAACCACACCAGTCGACTAGCACCCAGGTACCTGTGTTATTGTTAAGTGAACAGAAACAGCAGGTGTCTTAAGGAAACACGTCCTAATATTTTCACCAGTACCGGGGATCGAACCACGGACCTCAGTGTGTGAGCTGAGTGAGCTACCACTCAAGTAACGGGGAAGAGGATCAATGGAAATAAGACACACTGATAGACTTCCCTGGATTATCCAGGTTAATAACCCTTATTACCACAATAAAGGTTTTCTTTTTCTTATATTATGAAAATAAATTATTGACATCAATCAATCGATAATTACCAGAAATATTTTTGTTACCCCTTAAAGCACACAATGAGAGAAAACGGAACATCACAGAAAACGAGAAAATAGAAATGTTGAAGAGTAACCCTGAAAATTTGATTTAAGTAAACAGTATATATACACCAAGATATTCCACATCTCAGTGCATACACACTGAGTCACACATCTCATTGTGTATGCCCAGAGTGATACACATATAACAGTGTGTATATATATATATATATATATATATATATATATATATATATATATATATATATATATATATATATATATATATATATATATATTTATATGACATATGAGGGTAGCTCAGATTCTTTGGAACAAAAGACCTTTGCCAGTACCCAACCAGGGCTTGAATATATCTAATAAGGGTTCATATTTATTTTATCAGGGCTCATGTCTACCCAAACAGGGCTTGTGTCTAACCAGTCTCAGGGCTTGTGTATACTCTAGTATACCTGAACAACGAGACCTTTGAGACAGGTATACCTGTTTTAAAGGTATTGTTAGTGGTAATCTCTGTGGTGTGGGCGGCACTGCGGGCGGCATCGTGGGCGGTGGAGAGGGTAAGGAATATGTAAGGTGTTGGGAGCAGTGAAGGAATTATACCATATGTTGTGATTTTGTTTATATACGATCGTGTATAGCAGTGACGCGTCAAGTGCCACGTCCAGCACCGCCAGTAACACGTCAACTAGGGCAGTGCAACACCACGGCCACGTCAACCCAGAAGCTGAAACATCTGCTGAGTGACAAACAGGCACTTCCAGGAACACCTGCGTGGTGCCAACACCTGTGTGGAGGACACACCACCATGCACTTCTAGATATTTTTCCTATATTCAAGGAAAATGACGCGGGGAACCAGCCTGTGTGAAAGAGTATAACAGGGAAACCATTCTTTGTAATGAGGGACTGACCACCGTCTATCAGGGCTGAGGGACTGACACCTATCAGGGCTGAGGAACTGACCACCTTCTATCAGGGCTGAGGGACTGACACCTTCTATCAGGGCTGAGGAACTGACCACCTTATATCAGGGCTGAGGGACTGACACCTTCTATCAGGGCTGAGGAACTGACCACCTTCTATCAGGGCTGAGGGACTGACCACCTTCTATCAGGGCTGAGGAACTGACCACCTTATATCAGGGCTGAGGGACTGACACCTTCTATCAGGGCTGAGGAACTGACCACCTTATATCAGGGCTGAGGGACTGACACCTTCTATCAGGGCTGAGGAACTGACCACCTTCTATCAGGGCTGAGGAAATGACCACCTTCTATCAGGGCTGAGGGATTGACCACCTTCTATCAGGGCTGAGGAACTGACCACCTTCTATCAGGGCTGAGGGACTGACACCTACTATCAGGGCTGAGGAACTGACCACCTTCTATCAGGGCTGAGGGACTGACACCTTCTATCAGGGCTGAGGAACTGACCACCTTCTATCAGGGCTGAGGGACTGACACCTTCTATCAGGGCTGAGGGACTGACACCTTCTATCAGGGTTGAGGGACTGACATCTTCTATCAGGGCTGAGGGACTGACGACCTTCTATCAGGGCTGAGGAACTGACCACCTTCTATCAGGGCTGAGGGACTGACACCTATCAGGGCTGAGGAACTGACCGCCTTCTATCAGGGCTGAGGAACTGACCACCTTCTATCAGGCTGAGGGACTGACCACCTTCTATCAGGGCTGAGGGACTGACCACCTTCTATCAGGGCTGAGGGACTGACACCTTTTATCAGGGCTGAGGGACTGACACCTTCTATCAGGGCTGAGGGACTGACCACCTTCTATCAGGGCTGAGGGACTGACACCTTCTACCAGGGCTGAGGAACTGACTATCTTCTATCAGGGCTGAGGGACTGACACGTTCTATCAGGGCTGAGGAACTGACCACGTTCTATCAGGGTTGAGGAACTGACTACCTTCTATCAGGGCTGAGAGACTGACCACCTTCTATCAAGGCTGAGGGATTGACCACCTTCTATCAGGGCTGAGAGACTGGCCACCTTCTATCAAGGCTGAGGGACTGACCACTTTCTATCAGGGCTGAGAGACTGGCCACCTTCTATCAAGGCTGAGGGACTGACCACTTTCTGTCAGGGCTGAGAGACTGGCCACCTTCTATCAGGGCTGAGGGACTGACCACCTTCTATCAGGGCTGAGAGACTGACCACCTTCTATCAAGGCTGAGGGACTGACCACCTTCTATCAGGGCTGAGAGACTGACCACCTTCTATCAAGGCTGAGGGACTGACCACTTTCTATCAGGGCTGAAGGACTGATCACCTTCTATCAGGGCTGAGGGACTGACCATCTCAAAATCCCCCCTCCACCCACACCTACTCTCTCCAGTGTGATAATCGCCTGCAGTCGACTGTAGGAACTTGTGGAGCGGGCGAAGCATTTCATCCACGAAGACACATAAGTGTTGTACATGTGTCTTATTGATCAATAAAGACACGTAGGTGTTGTACAGGTGTCTTATTGATCAATAAAGACACCCAGGTGTTGTACATGTGTCTTATTGATCAATAAAGACACCCAGGTGTTGTACATGTGTCTTATTGATCAATAAAGACACCCAGGTGTTGTACATGTGTCTTATTGATCAATAAAGACACCCAGGTGTTGTACATGTGTCTTATTGATCAATAAAGACACCCAGGTGTTGTACATGTGTCTTATTGATCAATAAAGACACCCAGGTGTTGTACATGTGTCTTATTGATCAATAAAGACACCCAGGTGTTGTACATGTGTCTTATTGATCAATAAAGACACCCAGGTGTTGTACATGTGTCTTATTGATCAATAAAGACACCCAGGTGTTGTACATGTGTCTTATTGATCAATAAAGACACCCAGGTGTTGTACATGTGTCTTATTGATCAATAAAGACACCCAGGTGTTGTACATGTGTCTTATTGATCAATAAAGACACCCAGGTGTTGTACATGTGTCTTATTGATCAATAAAGACACCCAGGTGTTGTACATGTGTCTTATTGATCAATAAAGACACCCAGGTGTTGTACATGTGTCTTATTGATCAATAAAGACACCCAGGTGTTGTACATGTGTCTTATTGATCAATAAAGACACCCAGGTGTTGTACATGTGTCTTATTGATCAATAAAGACACCCAGGTGTTGTACATGTGTCTTATTGATCAATAAAGACACCCAGGTGTTGTACATGTGTCTTATTGATCAATAAAGACACCCAGGTGTTGTACATGTGTCTTATTGATCAATAAAGACACCCAGGTGTTGTACATGTGTCTTATTGATCAATAAAGACACCCAGGTGTTGTACATGTGTCTTATTGATCAATAAAGACACCCAGGTGTTGTACATGTGTCTTATTGATCAATAAAGACACCCAGGTGTTGTACGTGTCTTATTCATCAATAAAGACACCCAGGTGTTGTACATGTGTCTTATTGATCAATAAAGTCACCCAGGTGTTGTACATGTGTCTTATTCATCAATAAAGTCACCCAGGTGTTGTACATGTGTCTTATTGATCAATAAAGTCACCCAGGTGTTGTACATGTGTCTTATTCATCAATAAAGTCACCCAGGTGTTGTACATGTGTCTTATTGATCAATAAAGACACCCAGGTGTTGTACATGTGTCTTATTGATCAATAAAGACACCCAGGTGTTGTACATGTGTCTTATTGATCAATAAAGACACCCAGGTGTTGTACATGTGTCTTATTGATCAATAAAGTCACCCAGGTGTTGTACATGTGTCTTATTGATCAATAAAGACACCCAGGTGTTGTACATGTGTCTTATTGATCAATAAAGTCACCCAGGTGTTGTACATGTGTCTTATTGATCAATAAAGACACCCAGGTGTTGTACATGTGTCTTATTCATCAATAAAGACACCCAGGTGTTGTACATGTGTCTTATTCATCAATAAAGTCACCCAGGTGTTGTACATGTGTCTTATTGATCAATAAAGTCACCCAGGTGTTGTACATGTGTCTTATTGATCAATAAAGTCACCCAGGTGTTGTACATGTGTCTTATTGATCAATAAAGTCACCCAGGTGTTGTACATGTGTCTTATTCATCAATAAAGACACCCAGGTGTTGTACATGTGTCTTATTCATCAATAAAGACACCCAGGTGTTGTACATGTGTCTTATTCATCAATAAAGACACCCAGGTGTTGTACAAGTGTCTTCATCTCCGTCACTAGCGGCCACCTCTTATAATTTATGGCAAAAAGTGAAAGCCAAGGCCGTTAAGACCCAGCTGGTCGTTAAGACCTAGCTGGTCGTTAAGACCCAGCTGGTCGTTAAGACCTAGCTGGTCGTTAAGACCTAGCTGGTCGTTAAGACCTAGCTGGTCGTTAAGACCCAGCTGGTCGTTAAGACCTAGCTGGTCGTTAAGACCTAGCTGGTCGTTAAGACCCAGCTGGTCGTTAGCTGGTCGTTAAGACCCAGCTGGTCGTTAAGAGCTGGTCGTTAGCTGGTCGTTAAGACCCAGCTGGTCGTTAGCTGGTCGTTAAGACCTAGCTGGTCGTTAAGACCTAGCTGGTCGTTAAGACCCAGCTGGTCGTTAAGACCCAGCCTAGCTGGTCGTTAAGAGCCGTTAGCTGGTCGTTAAGACCCAGCTGGTCGTTAAGACCAAGCTGGTCGTTAAGACCCAGCTGGTCGTTAAGACCCAGCTGGTCGTTAAGACCCAGCTGGTCGTTAAGACCCAGCTGGTCGTTAAGACCCAGCTGGTCGTTAAGACCTAGCTGGTCGTTAAGACCTAGCTGGCCGTTAAGACCCAGCTGGTCGTTAAGACCTAGCTGGTCGTTAAGACCCAGCTGGTCGTTAAGACCCAGCTGGTCGTTAAGACCCAGCTGGTCGTTAAGACCCAGCTGGTCGTTAAGACCCAGCTGGTCGTTAAGACCTAGCTGGTCGTTAAGACCCAGCTGGTCGTTAAGACCCAGCTGGTCGTTAAGACCTAGCTGGGCGTTAAGACCTTGCTGGTCGTTAAGACCCAGCTGGTCGTTAAGACCAAGCTGGTCGTTAAGACCCAGCTGGTCGTTAAGACCCAGCTGGTCGTTAAGACCCAGCTGGTCGTTAAGACCTAACTGGTCGTTAAGACCCAACTGGTCGTTAAGACCCAACTGGTCGTTAAGACCCAACTGGTCGTTAAGACCCAACTGGTCGTTAAGACCTAGCTGGTCGTTAAGACCCAGCTGGTCGTTAAGACCCAGCTGGTCGTTAAGACCCAGCTGGTCGTTAAGACCCAGCTGGTCGTTAAGACCCAGCTGGTCGTTAAGACCCAACTGGTCGTTAAGACCCAACTGGTCGTTAAGACCCAGCTGGTCGTTAAGACCCAGCTGGTCGTTAAGACCCAACTGGTCGTTAAGACCCAACTGGTCGTTAAGACCAAGCTGGTCGTTAAGACCCAGCTGGTCGTTAAGACCCAGCTGGTCGTTAAGACCCAGCTGGTCGTTAAGACCTAGCTGGTCGTTAAGACCCAACTGGTCGTTAAGACCCAACTGGTCGTTAAGACCCAACTGGTCGTTAAGACCTAGCTGGTCGTTAAGACCCAGCTGGTCGTTAAGACCCAGCTGGTCGTTAAGACCCAGCTGGTCGTTAAGACCCAGCTGGTCGTTAAGACCCAGCTGGTCGTTAAGACCCAGCTGGTCGTTAAGACCCAGCTGGTCGTTAAGACCCAACTGGTCGTTAAGACCCAGCTGGTCGTTAAGACCCAGCTGGTCGTTAAGACCCAGCTGGTCGTTAAGACCCAGCTGGTCGTTAAGACCTAGCTGGTCGTTAAGACCCAGCTGGTCGTTAAGACCCAACTGGTCGTTAAGACCCAACTGGTCGTTAAGACCTAGCTGGTCGTTAAGACCCAGCTGGTCGTTAAGACCCAACTGGTCGTTAAGACCCAGCTGGTCGTTAAGACCCAGCTGGTCGTTAAGACCCAGCTGGTCGTTAAGACCCAACTGGTCGTTAAGACCCAACTGGTCGTTAAGACCTAGCTGGTCGTTAAGACCCAGCTGGTCGTTAAGACCCAGCTGGTCGTTAAGACCCAGCTGGTCGTTAAGACCCAGCTGGTCGTTAAGACCCAGCTGGTCGTTAAGACCCAGCTGGTCGTTAAGACCTAGCTCAAGGTCAACAATGGAAATAAGACAGTCCTCGATGACCCACTGCACTACAGACCACTACCCTACCTTCCTCTTGACAAACATTAGTAAACCACCACTTGAATACAACAGTCTCATTTAGACTCCATGATGAGGCCTCAATAAGGAAGTTCACAGCTGACCTAGAGACTGTTGACTGGCCTACAGAATTCTCCAAGGCCAATGGTATTGATGACTGGACAGACATTTTTCTTAACAAACTACTTAGATTATACAACAAACATTGTCCTATAAAAAACGAAACAGATCACAAACAAACGGCTTGGTTGCCCATGGCTAACCAGTACCATTCTGAAATCCATTGACAAGAAACACCAATATGAAAAGCAATATAGACAGGGCTTAATACTCAAAGATATTCTTAAACACTATTCATCAGTCCTTACCAAAGTAATAAAGAAAGCCAAACAACTATACTACTCCAGTAGATTCACAGACACTAGAGGAGATATAAAAAAGACCTGGAAAACACTCTCTCAGATTCTAGGGACCCACAAACTGAAAAAAAACAAGAATATTGTCCTAACTAAACCTAATGAAACACCACTGCAACCCACTGACACAGCTAACAAGATAAACGACTTCTTCTCAACCACAGGTTCTAATCTCGCCAATAAAATCCCACGTACCAATGCCCATGCCGGGGACTACCTAGATGGGAATTTCCCAAATTCCTTCTATCTTGCTCCAACTGAGCCCACGGAAGTCACCGAGATTATAAAGTCACTTAAAAATAACTCAGGGAATCTGTCTCATGTCCCACCATTATTGTACAAGAGAGTGGCCCATGTCCTCTCGCATATTATCTCATTACTTTTTAACAAGTCACTAGAAACTAGCACCTTCCCGAAATTACTCAAGACGGCAAGGGTTACACCAATACATAAAGGTGGTGACCCTACAGATTTAAAAAACTATAGGCCAATATCAAACTTACCATTGCTATCCAAAATCTTTGAGAAACTCGTGCACAGGAGACTGTATTCATTTATAAAGTCACAAAACATACTCAACCCCTGCCAATTTGGATTTAGGAAAAATAAAAGCACTAATGATGCAATCATAAAAATGCTAGATCTGCTTTACACAGCATTGGAAAATAAGGAATATCCACTAGGAATTTTTATTGACCTAAGAAAAGCTTTTGACACAGTAGACCACGACATCCTACTCCACAAACTTGACCATTATGGTATAAGAGGCCATGCGCTTGCATATTTCAAATCTTACCTTACTAATAGGTATCAGTATGTCACCATTAAAGACACAGCATCAACAACACAGCCACTTGATACTGGAGTTCCGCAGGGAAGTATCCTTGGTCCCTTGCTCTTCCTCATATACATCAATGATCTTCCAAACGTATCTCGACACCTGAACCCCATTCTCTTTGCTGACGACACGACTTATGTCATCTCTCACCCTAATCTTGCCACCCTCAACACCATTGTTAATGAGGAGCTGATCAAAATATCGACTTGGATGACAGCCAATAAACTTACGCTTAACGTTGACAAAACCTACTACATTATCTTTGGTAGCAGAGCAGGAGATGCGCAAATTAACATTAAGATCGACAACACTAATTGCCAGGCATAATGAGGGCAAATCCATATCCAACACAACCAAAAAAGTATCCAAAACGGTTGGGATCCTCTCCAAGATACGATACTACGTGCCGCAAACTGCCCTTCTCACACTATACCATTCACTTATATATCCATACCTCACCTATGCTATCTGTGCTTGGGGTTCAACTGCAGCAACACACCTAAAGCCAATAATAACCCAACAAAAAGCTGCAGTAAGAATAATCACTAAATCCCATCCCTGGCAACACACCCCCCACTCTTCATAGATCTAAACTTACTCCCTGTTCAGTACATCCACACTTACTACTGTGCAATCTACATCTACAGGACCTTAAATTCCAATATTAACCTTGACCTAAAACGCTTTCTTGATAGTTGTGACAGAACTCAAAGGCATAACACCAGACACAAACATCTCTACGACATTCCCCGTGTCCGACTAAACCTTTACAAAAATTCAATGTATGTCAAAGGCCCTAAAATCTGGAACACCCTACCTGAGAACTCTAGAACTGCAGACACATTCATCACCTTCAAAACTACCATTAGAAAACATCTTATCTCCCTGATAAACCCCATCAACTAACTACACGAATACCACCTGGTGGTTCACACTTACACTCACTCACCCATTTGACCATAAACAGAAATATCAATCTCAATCTCAAAATAATGAATCTTAACTAGTCAAAAGTTGGCCTGTGATACTCCAATACTGAAACTATGTACTGTGCCAAAACAAAAGCATTCACATTGCTAAACTCACAAACTAGTATTTAGTCACTTAGCCATAATACCAACTTACCTCATAATTTGTAATATTTTACAATTAAGAATAAAACTAAGTATGCCCGAAATGCCTAGCCATGCTAGGTGTTCTAGTGGTACACTCTGTAATGCCTAGCCATGCTAGGTGTTCTAGTGGTACACTCTGTAATGCCTAGCCATGCTAGGTGTTCTAGTGGTACACTCTGTAATGCCTAGCCATGCTAGGTGTTCTAGTGGTACACTCTGTAATGCCTAGCCATGCTAGGTGTTCTAGTGGTACACTCTGTAATGCCTAGCCATGCTAGGTGTTCTAGTGGTACACTCTGTAATGCCTAGCCATGCTAGGTGTTCTAGTGGTACACTCTGTAATGCCTAGCCATGCTAGGTGTTCTAGTGGTACACTCTGTAATGCCTAGCCATGCTAGGTGTTCTAGTGGTACACTCTGTAATGCCTAGCCATGCTAGGTGTTCTAGTGGTACACTCTGTAATGCCTAGCCATGCTAAGTGTTCTAGTGGTACACTCTGTAATGCCTAGCCATGCTAGGTGTTCTAGTGGCACACTCTGTAATGCCTAGCCATGCTAGGTGTTCTAGTGGTACACTCTGTAATGCCTAGCCATGCTAGGCGTTCTAGTGGTACACTCTGTAATGCCTAGCCATGCTAGGCGTTCTAGTGGTACACTCTGTAATGCCTAGCCATGCTAGGTGTTCTAGTGGTACACTCTGTAATGCCTAGCCATGCTAGGCGTTCTAGTGGTACACTCTGTAATGCCTAGCCATGCTAGGCGTTCTAGTGGTACACTCTGTAATGCCTAGCCATGCTAGGCGTTCTAGTGGTACACTCTGTAATGCCTAGCCATGCTAGGTGTTCTAGTGGTACACTCTGTAATGCCTAGCCATGCTAGGTGTTCTAGTGGTACACTCTGTAATGCCTAGCCATGCTAGGCGTTCTAGTGGTACACTCTGTAATGCCTAGCCATGCTAGGCGTTCTAGTGGTACACTCTGTAATGCCTAGCCATGCTAGGCGTTCTAGTGGTACACTCTGTAATGCCTAGCCATGCTAGGTGTTCTAGTGGTACACTCTGTAATGCCTAGCCATGCTAGGTGTTCTAGTGGTACACTCTGTAATGCCTAGCCATGCTAGGCGTTCTAGTGGTACACTCTGTAATGCCTAGCCATGCTAGGCGTTCTAGTGGTACACTCTGTAATGCCTAGCCATGCTAGGCGTTCTAGTGGTACACTCTGTAATGCCTAGCCATGCTAGGTGTTCTAGTGGTACACTCTGTAATGCCTAGCCATGCTAGGTGTTCTAGTGGTACACTCTGTAATGCCTAGCCATGCTAGGCGTTCTAGTGGTACACTCTGTAATACCTAGCCATGCTAGGTGTTCTAGTGGTACACTCTGTAATGCCTAGCCATGCTAGGTGTTCTAGTGGTACACTCTGTAATGCCTAGCCATGCTAGGCGTTCTAGTGGTACACTCTGTAATGCCTAGCCATGCTAGGTGTTCTAGTGGTACACTCTGTAATGCCTAGCCATGCTAGGTGTTCTAGTGGTACACTCTGTAATGCCTAGCCATGCTAGGTGTTCTAGTGGTACACTCTGTAATGCCTAGCCATGCTAGGTGTTCTAGTGGTACACTCTGTAATTATTATTTAACTACATGTAAACCACACAATAACCAAATTCTGTAAACTCAGCATTGTAATACTTATAGAGAATAAACTTTGAATTGAATTTGAATTCATACATAACAAAAAATGATTGACGGTCAGTGTTATGTGATGAATGAGGAAAAGATGTGATGATACTGATGATGTGAGAGACGGTGAGTCAGGAGGATGAGGGGAAAAAATGGATGTCAGGAGTGGGATTCGAACCCACGCCCGGAAGACCGGACTGCGACCTGAACGCAGCGCCTTGGACCGCTCGGCCATCCTGACTCTGTCTCCCTCTGTGTTGAACTAATATTTATATGAAGTTTTCTTGTGTCTCCTTCCTCTCTCTCTCTCTCCACCTAATTACATTTGCCCTACACTGTTGCCACTCACAAACACCTGTTTAGTAGCTCTCTTACTGAAGCTTCATTCATTAGGTACTCTTACTGTAGCTCAATCATCAGGTACTCTTACTGTAGCTTCATTCATTAGGTACTCTTACTGTAGCTCAATCATCAGGTACTCTTACTGTAGTTTCATTCATTAGGTACTCTTACTATAGCTTCATTCATTAGGTACTCTTACTATAGCTTCATTCATTAGGTACTCTTACTATAGCTCAATCATCAGGTACTCTTACTGTAGCTTCATTCATTAGGTATTCTTACCGTAGCTTCATTCATTAGGTACTCTTTACCCAGCTTCATTCATTAGGTACCTCTTAGCTCTCCTCCTAAACCGGATTATACTAAGGCTGGCCTTGACCTGCTCAGGTAACTGGTTCCACCTAATTACTACCTAGCACAAGGTGTTTGAGGCCTGGCCACCTACTGCAGGCGCTAGTGACCGCCTACAGTAGGTACCGGTGACCACCTACTTAAAGGTACTCACCTAGTTGTACTCACCTAGTTGTGGTTGCAGGGGTTGAGTCATAGCTCCTGGTCCCGCCTCTTCACTGGCCGCTACTGGCTAGCCAAACTGTGTTACCTTCAACTGATACCTCATTACCTTAGGTTCGTAACCCGGGCAAGAATTAACAGAGATTTTCGGGACACTGATGGAGAGGACTTTTGTAAACATTGATGGAGAGGACTTCTGTAAACATTGATGGAGAGGACTTTTGTAAACATTGATGGAGAGGACTTCTGTAAACATTGATGGAGAGGACTTTTGTAAACATTGATGGAGAGGACTTTTGTATTCTGTAAACATTGATGGAGAGGACTTTTGTAAACATTGATGGAGAGGACTTTTGTATTCTGTAAACATTGATGGAGAGGACTTCTGTAAACATAGATGGAGAGGACTTCTGTAAACATTGATGGAGAGGACTTCTGTAAACATTGATGGAGAGGACTTTTGTATTCTGTAAACATTGATGGAGAGGACTTCTGTAAACATTGATGGAGAGGACTTTTGTATTCTGTAAACATTGATGGAGAGGACTTTTGTAAACATTGATGGAGAGGACTTTTGTATTCTGTAAACATTGATGGAGAGGACTTCTGTAAACATTGATGGAGAGGACTTCTGTAAACATTGATGGAGAGGACTTCTGTAAACATTGATGGAGAGGACTTTTGTATTCTGTAAACATTGATGGAGAGGACTTTTGTAAACATTGATGGAGAGGACTTTTGTATTCTGTAAACATTGATGGAGAGGACTTCTGTAAACATTGATGGAGAGGACTTCTGTAAACATTGATGGAGAGGACTTTTGTATTCTGTAAACATTGATGGAGAGGACTTCTGTAAACATTGATGGAGAGAACTTTTGTATTCTGTAAACATTGATGGAGAGGACTT
The DNA here is from genome assembly GCF_038502225.1 of Cherax quadricarinatus. NCBI lineage: Eukaryota > Metazoa > Arthropoda > Malacostraca > Decapoda > Parastacidae > Cherax > Cherax quadricarinatus. Next base: position 6,969,917 of record NC_091335.1, on the reverse strand, counting down.
TTGTAAACATTGATGGAGAGGACTTTTGTATTCTGTAAACATTGATGGAGAGGACTTCTGTAAACATTGATGGAGAGGACTTCTGTAAACATTGATGGAGAGGACTTTTGTATTCTGTAAACATTGATGGAGAGGACTTTTGTAAACATTGATGGAGAGGACTTTTGTATTCTGTAAACATTGATGGAGAGGACTTCTGTAAACATTGATGGAGAGGACTTTTGTATTCTGTAAACATTGATGGAGAGGACTTCTGTAAACATTGATGGAGAGGACTTTTGTATTCTGTAAACATTGATGGAGAGGACTTTTGTAAACATTGATGGAGAGGACTTCTGTAAACATTGATTTTGGTGTCGTGTGATTTACCCTATCTTCAGTATTGAAACTCCAGGTAAACTCCAGGTAAACTCCAGGTAAACTCCAGGTAAACTTCAGGTAAACTCCAGGTAAACTCCAGGTAAACTCCAGGCAAACTTCAGGTAAACTCCAGGCAAACTCCAGGTAAACTCCAGGTAAACTCCAGGCAAACTTCAGGCAAACTCCAGGTAAACTCCAGTTAAACTCCAGGTAAACTTCAGGTAAACTCCAGGCAAACTTCAGGTAAACTCCAGGTAAACTCCAGGCAAACTTCAGGCAAACTCCAGGTAAACTCCAGGCAAACTTCAGGCAAACTCCAGGTAAACTCCAGGCAAACTTCAGGTAAACTCCAGGTAAACTCCAGGTAAACTCCAGGCAAACTTCAGGCAAACTCCAGGTAAACTCCAGGCAAACTCCAGGCAAACTCCAGGTAAACTCCAGGTAAACTCCAGGTAAACACACTTAACTCTCTTGACACGCCTGGGTCACAGGGCAACCCAGATATTTCCCATACGGGTTTTCCGTTCCGCTGAATATTAAAAGTGTTCACCCTTTTTAGTTCCCCTTTCCTTGGGTGTCACAGAGCAGTAATGTTACTCAAGTACACACATATACAATTACCTTACATAGTGCAAATTACCAGGCAAGATAACCCCAAGAAAAGGGTCAGCCAGAGTGACATATTTCCATTAGGTCCTCTGTGTACCTACTGTTTTTTCCAGTGCGCAGTGATAGTTTGCTATCTACTAGTCCTCTAGGAACATCATACAGGATTCTACTTCCAGTGATAGTAGTAGTAGTAGTAGTAGTAGTACATATATCCTGTGAGTGTTTACGAGGTCTGGTCACCATTCACCGCCACATAATCGTTAAAAGAGAAAGTACACACATTCTGTCTTGTACTCGACAGTCTCCAACATGGGAAGTAGAGCGAGCCGCGGGGGCGTTGACCCCCGGAACACACTCCAGTTATACAGAGCCTGCAACACTGCTGTTTTATACTGTGGTGTATTACGTATACACTGCCGCTGCTCTCAGTGTAGGCTATGTTCTTACACTGTTCCAAATACCCTGGTCCAGCTGGTCCTAGGTTCTCAACAAAGAATAATGACATTTCTCAAGAGCAAGAAATATTAGTTTACCCGTGTGAATACTCTGAGAAATATCACCCCAAGTATCCCAAAAGTCATTCCAAATATTCCCTAGATATTCTCCAAACATTCTTCAAACTGACATCTGTCGTAGTGAAGGTGGAACTAATGTGTACTCTCTCTTACCTCCCTGTCCCCCTCCTCCATCTCCTCCTCTTCTCCCTCATCCTCTACTTCTCCTTACTTCCTCCCCCGGCTTCATTTCCCCCCCCCCTCCCGTCTCTATCCTCTTCTAAATCTCCTCTGTTTCCCATCCATTTATTTCTTGCCTCTTTCTGCTTCCTCTCCCCCTTCTATTACACACACACACGTCTGAGGTGCATCAATGTAGGCCAAGGCTGCTTCCTGGCTACCTGTTGTCTCCCCCTCTCTCTCCCCTCCTTATACCCTTCTCTGTCTACCTTTATTTATGTCGTCTAGTTTTCTCAAACTTGTCCTTGGCTTCTCACCCGTCGCAATCTGTCTACTGCCTCCTTCATTCTCTCTCTCTTACGTCTCTCGTTCGTAGATAAGGCTCTCCGTTTCCTCTTATCTTGCTCTATTGCTATTTTATCCTTCCCTTCCTTTGTTCCTTCCTTCCCTTCCTTCACCTTCCCTCCTTCCTTCACGTTGTCTCCCTGGCAGGAAGAGCGGAAGTGGCGGCAGTACACACTGAGGAAGAACCTCGCTTAGCTCTTGACGTGTAGGGGCCAAGGATACAACACTACCCCTTTAGCCACACCCCCTTAGCCGCACCCCCTTAGCCGCACCCCCTTAGCCGCAACCCCTTAGGCGCACCCTTTAGCTACACCCCCTTAGGCACACCCTCGAGCCACTCTCCCCCTCATCATCACTGTAATATCACCACTACACTCTCACCATCACTACACACTCACCATCACCACTATACACTCACCATCACCACTACACACTTACCATCACCACTACACACTCACCATCACCACTACACACTCACCATCACCACTACACACTCACCATCACCACTACACACTCACCATCACCACTACACACTCACCATCACCACTATACACTCACCATCACCACTACACACTCACCATCACCCCTACACGCTCACCATCACCCCTACACGCTCACCATCACCACTACACGCTCACCATCACCACTACACGCTCACCATCACCACTACACGCTCACCATCACCACTACACACTCACCATCACTATTACACGCTTACCATCACCACTACACACTCACCATCACTACACACTCACCATCACCACTACACACTCACCATCACCACTACACACTCACCATCACTACACACTCACCATCACCACTGCACACTTACCATCACCACTATACACTCACCATCACCACTACACACTCACCATCACCACTACACACTTACCTTCACCACTATACACTCACCATCACCACTACACACTCACCATCAGCACTACACACTCACCATCACCACTACACACTTACCTTCACCACTATACACTCACCATCACCACTACACACTTACCATCACCACTACACACTCACCATCACCACTAAACACTCACCATCACCACTAAACACTCACCATCACCACTACACACTCACCATCACCACTACACACTCACCATCACCAGTACACACTCACCATCACCACTACACACTCACCATCACCACTACACAGCCACATGGGAAGACCTCGGTAAAGAACTAGATAATTCAGCTGATGAAGGAAGGAGGAGAGCTCACGTACAACGACAAGGAAGTCTGTGAAGTGTTGATAGAACAATGTGAAGAGTTCTTAGAGGAAACAAGGGCAATACCAGACAGCCTAGGAGACAAGGTGCACTGACTGGTATTGGACACTATCCACACAACAGGTGCACTGACTGGTATTGGACACTATCCACACAACAGGTGCACTGACTGGTATTGGACACTATCCACACAACAGGTGCACTGACTGGTATTGGACACTATCCACACAACAGGTGCACTGACTGGTATTGGACACTATCCACACAACAGGGGGAGAGGTGAGAATGACTGTGGTAGGTACTGGATACATCGAAGTCAATGGGAGGTGACAGTGTCACCACGGATTCTGCGAGAGGGAGCAGAAGTACTGTGTGAACCACTAGCTACGATCTACAACAGGTCGATGGATACAGACAGTTGCCAAAGATCTGGGAGACAGAGAATATCGGTCTCTATATTTACGAAAGGAGACAGACAGGAAACAGACCATGGTATGGGTGGGGTTAGAACCCATGGCAAGTGAGTGGTAAGACTCCAAGCCAGTGTGTACTGTGCTTTGTTTAGAGTCGTGTTATGACAATTTCATGACTCAGAGAGGAAATAGTGATCTACTGATCAGTTTAAGTAACATACAAGCTACATAAAAATCACGAACAAGTAATATAAGATACAAAACAACCACAGGGGAAGTTGAACTATAGCTCTAG